>NW_005871414.1:317829-511034 GCF_000147115.1 Myotis lucifugus
CCCCTGTGCCCACTACAGCCTCGTGGACCACAGTTCCTTTCAAGGTGCACGAATTTGTGCACTGGGCTCCTAGTAAATTTATAAACCCCTTACCTTGGCATCAAGACCCTGCATGCCTTGGCTCCTGCCTACCCTTTCTACTTCATGTCCTTCCCTTACCTTCTAGGTGCTGGCTTTCCTGTCTGAAGTAGGTCATTTCTTCATCTTTTCTAGCTTAGTCTCTTACATGTTTTCTTCATTGCACTTACGATACTTGCATGTATGTTGTCTCTTTATACTTTTCCACTTGCCTTTTCCACTAGAATAGAAGCTCCAAGAGGATAGGGACCTTGCCTTTCTTTTTACTATTATATTCTGCATTGTATTCCCAGGTTATTGCCTGGTTCAATGGGTATTTGTTGAACTTGTGAATGGATGGATGAATGAATGAATGAATGCTCTTATTGTTTTATATATTGAGAAAATGGTATATACTCAAATGTTTCTCTGTTTGGAGTTTGATCCTTACCTAATTCAAATAAAAATTATATAATTTTATTCCTATAAGTAAAGCAAACCTTTAATAAAACTGTGTCTCAAATGAGTTTTTGGTTGGTGCAACTAAACTTTTTGTTTGATGAATCAAACTTTCCCCCCTTTTTCTTTCCAGAACCTCTAGATAGTCTTTTCTTCTATTCCATAATCAGAGCTTCTTATAGAAGAGAGCTAATAGAATTACTTCTGACAATGCTTTCCAAATATATTTGACCCTGTATTCTATTGTTAAAATGTTTGAGCACACTAACCACATAGGTACATTTATTTATTTCAAATTATATAAATATATTACTGTACTGAAATGTGCACAGAAATAGCATTTAAAAGGGTGGGATGAAAGATAGTTTTAGTAGTTTCTTCCTGCACTGCAGTGAATGGTTGTGTAGCACCCCTCGGCCCCATATGCATATCCATCCCACTTTGAGCACATTGCTTTGGGGCAGATATTATACTACATTTATTTATATACATCTAAGTGTAAAACTACATAGTAGTTTCACATTTTAAACCTTATCTCTGTGGATTGAACTAGTGTATTGCTTTTTTAGATGATTTTATGGCATTGTATAGTGCAGGTAGGGTGAATTTTTAGCTTTATGGCCATAATCTGAAATTATCTAATTTTTACTGTACTTATTCTTACCATTGTTCAGTAATAGTTTTCTATAGAAAAATATGTAGAGTATCGTAGAGGAAGGAAATAATGGGATTAGAAACATGGGCAGGGGAGGAAAGAAAGAGCTACAGAAAATGCTTTGTTATAGGCCAATTTCCCTGATGAACATAGATGCTAAAATTCTTAACAAAATATTAGCAAATTAGATCCAGCAATACATCATGATCGAGTGGGATTTATTTCAGGGGTGCAAGATGGCTACATTATCCACAAATAACAAACGTGATACACCACATAAACAAAATGAAGGATAAAAACCATATGATCATATCAATAGATGCAGGAAAAGCTCCTGATAAAATCCAGCACCCGATTATGATAAAAACTCAGCAGAGTGGGAATAGAGGAAACATACCTTAACGTAATAACAGCCATATATGACAAACCCACAGCCAACATCATACTCAACGGGTAAAAACTACAAGCATTTTCCTTAAAATCAATAACAAGCCAGGGGTGTCCACTTTCACCACTTTTATTTGACATAGTACTGGAAGTCCTAGCCACAGCAATCAGACAAGAAGAAAAAATAAAAGGCATCCAAATTGGAAAGGAAGTAAAACTGTTATTATTTGTAGATGACATGATACTGTATATAGAGAACCCTAAAGATTCTACCAGAAAACTACTAGAAGTGATAAATCAATTCAGTAAAATAGAAGGATACAAAAATAAATATACAGAAATCAGTTGCATTTTTATACATCAATAATGAACTATTAGAAAGGGAAACTAAAAAAACAATTCCATTCACAATTGCTTCAAAAAGAATAAAATAAATTTAACCAAGGATGAAAGCGACCTGTATTCGAAAAAGTAGAAAACACTAAAGAAAGAAATTGAAGAAGATACAAATAAGTGGAAACACATACTGTATTCATGGATAGGAAAAATTAACATCATTAAAATATCCATACTACCCAAAGCATTTATAGATTCAGTGCAATTCCAATCAAGGTACCAATGGTGTGTTTCACAGAACTAGACCAAATATTTCAAAAATTTATATGGAACCACAAAAGACCCCAAATAGCCAAAGCAATCTTGAGAAAGAAGAACAAAGTTGGAGGAATCACACTACCTGATATCAAGCTATAGTACAAGGCCATACTATTCAGAACAGCTTGCTACTGACATAAAAATAGACATATAGACCAATGGAACAGAATAGAGAGCCCAGAAATAAATGTATACCTTTATAGTTAATTCATATTTGACAAGGAGTCAAAAACATACAATAAATGTTGTTGGGAAAATTGTACATATTTGTGCAAAAAAAATGAAACTAGACTGACTCACATCATATATAAGAATAAACTCAAAATCTATTAAAGACTTAATGTTAAACTTAAAACCATAAAAATCCAAGAAGAAAACAGGCAGTAAATTCTCGGACATTTCTCGTAGCAATGTTTTTTCTGCTATATCTCCTTGGGTAAGAGAAACAAAATAAAAATTAATAAATGGTACTACATCAAACTAAAAAGTTTTTGTACACCAAAGGAAACTATTAACAAAATGAAAAGATAACCCACTGAATGAGAGAACATATTCACCAATACATCTAATAAGGGTTAATATCTAAAATTTGTAAAGTTTATCAAAAATTTGATAAGTTTATCAAACTCAACACTAAAAACCAAATTTTAAATATGGACAAAGGGCTTGAATAGACACTTCTCCAAAGGAGACATACAGATGGCCAATAGATATATGAAAAGATTCTCAACATCACTAGTCATCAGAGAACTACAAATTAAAACCACAATGAAGTATCATCACACACCTGTCAGGATGGCTATCATCAATCAACCAACAAGTGTTAATGAGGATGTGGAATAAAGCGAACCCTTATGCACTGTTGGTGCTAATGCAAATTGGTGCAGCCACTGTGGAAAGGAATATAGAGTTACCTCAAAAATTTAAAAATAAAACTGCCTTATGATATACTTGTTCCACTTCTGAAAATTTATCTGAAGAAACCCAAAACACTAATTCGAAAGAATATATGCACCCCTATGTTCATTGCAATGTTATTTACAATAGCCAAGATTTGGACACAGCCAAGTGGATAAAAAAAAAACTATGGTACATTTACACAATGGAATACTACTTGGCTATTTAAAAAAAAAAAAAGGAAACCTTATAGTTTGTGACAGCATGGATGGAACTGGAGGGCATTATGCTAAGTGAAATAAGCCAGTCAGAAAAAGACAAGTATCATATGATTTCACTAATATGTGGAATCTAATGAACAAAATGAAAACTAACAAGCAAAAGAGAGAGAGACTCATAGATAGAGTCAGGCTAACAGCTGTCCGAAGGGTGGGGTCTTGGGGGGGGTGGAGGGATTGAGCAAAAAATAGAAACTCATAGACACAAACAACAGTTTGTTAATTGCTAGGGGGAAGGGAGTTGGGGAGGGTGTTGGCCAATGTATGGGGGGGATAAGTGGTGATGGAAGGAGACTTGACTTGGTGTGGTGAACCTAATGCAGTGGTACAGGATGTGTTGTGGAATTGTGCACCTGAAACCTGTGTAATTTTGTTAACCAGTGTCACCCCAATAAACTCACTTAAAAGTAGAAAAGAAGGCTATGTTGACTTAAAAAATAGCTAATTACACTACAAATATTCAAATTAAATGTTTTCTCCTTTGGGAATTGCTAATTGTAGAAAATTAGCAGTTGGTATATGTAGACAAGGTTGCTAAAATAGGGGGGAAATTAACTATACTCCAATAAAAAGATAGCCTTTCAGGAAGCATCAATTCTACTATACAGCAGCCTGAGACAGGTTTGGAGATTTTAGCCTGCGGTGTTATCTCTGAGGCCTAAAGGAAGCAGAACATAAAAATGAGCTCCTATCAATTTGAAGAAAACCTAATCTTTGTGATCATGGCTATTCTCTAAATCTATTAAAGATGTTCAAATTCAGCGTCCTTGGTATCACTGCAGGTTGACCTGAATAGTGAGCAATAAACTTGTGTATTATAATTCTGGTTTGAAGATATGTGCTTAGAAAGTGAAACCGACAGTCAGTGTTTTGTGTCTGTCTCTAAGCAGACTAACAGCCTATATAAAATGACAGGTGCATTTTCAGGGAAAGAAACCCATAATGTTTTCTTATTTAGTATGTGACAGTATGTCCCAAGATAACACAAACTTAAGGGGCTGGAACAAGCATGGTTATTAAAGGCTAGCAGTTATTCAGTTCATACAAATTGAATTCTTTTCATAGGCTAGAAGACTGGAAATCTAGTATAAAGTACTGAAATAAATTAGCATATTGAGTGAATTTATACATTCAAGCTTGTGAGCACTTTGAATTTAAGGAAGAAATTTTATTACTTCTTGAGAGAAAAAAAGGCAATTCTTAAATTCTGTGTTTGATCTCCCTGGTGGAAAGAGCCTATATGATAAATTATATCATTTTGATGATTATCCAAAGACATGGTTATTATCTTGATGGAAATCTTTCTCTCTTCTTTTCTCTTTCTTTTTTCAGAATTACTGATTTAGGGAATATCAAAAGAAGATTGTACTTATCAACGGTTCATAAAGAACTGTCCTCAACCCCTCTCCATGCAAAAATTCCACTCTTCATGATCAAGCGCAAAATTGTAAGTGTCACATGAACATTGCTTAAAATATTAAATTCAATTCAGCAAATATTAATTATGTGCTTAGTCTGTGTATAAGGCACTTTGTTAAGTGCTATAGTTGTATAAAGGTGAATAAAAATCATACTCTTTATTTTTCTCACATGAAAATGCTTAAAATCTACTAGGTAGAAGAATATAATTATTTAAATATCATAAATACCCCAAAACTGTAACAGGAAGCACAGTAGAAAGGGAAGGTGCTGTTGATACTGTGAAAGGCAGAGAAATCCGTGGGATTTCAGGATGAGGAAAGGTTGCATGACAGAGATTGCATGATTGCATTTAGCATGGACTTTGAAGGATTGTAGGATTTCAACAGGTAGAGATGGGAAGCCAGTCATTCCAAGCAGAAGGAACAATTTGGGGGCTGGAAATTAGTACATATTTGAGAACAGAGAATGACTGATCATTATTGCCATATTTTTAAAAAATAGTTTTTAGGAAAAAATCAGTCTTATAACGGCCTGGTATAGGTTGAAGATTTTATGCCTGTTATGTAACCTCTGAGAGTTAAAGCAGCATATAATGTATGCATAGATAAGCAGTAGATTATAGATTAAAAGACTTGGGCCTGTTATGACTGACTAGTCTCTCAAACTTCAGTCATTTTAATACCCCTCTCATGACTACCATGTTTGTGTACTACCTGTTCTAATATGTACTTAATTATTTCCTTTAAATCTATTCACTTCAGGGGGGTGGGTAGGCTTAAATAAATTTATTTTTAAAAGACAACTTTAAGCACCTATCCTAAATGCATAGATACAAATGTAAGGAATCAAGGCTCATGAAAAATTGGGTAAATATAACACCAACAAAGGAAATTAATAAAGCTTTAATAACTGATCCTAAATAAAAGCGATCTATGAACTCTCAAAGAATTCAGAATATTCATCTTAATGACATGTAGTGAATGAATTTCAAGATAACATAGACAGAAAACTAAATGAAATTAAGAAAACAATCTATGAACAAAATGAGAATTTCAACAAAGAAATAGAAACCTCAAAGAACATCAAACAGAAATCATGCAGCTGAAAAATATAGTAACTGAACTGAAGCATTCAATAGAGAGCTTCAAAAGCTAATTGAACCATGCAGAAGAAAAAAAAATCAGTGACCTGGAAGATAGGATAATTGAAATTATTCAGTCTGAGGAGTAAATAGGAAAAGAATGAAAAAGAGTCAAGAAAGCCTATAGAAGTTATGGGACACAATGAAAGAATATTTGTGTTATGGGAATTCCAGAAGGAGAAGAGAAAGATAAAAGGAAAGAGACAATGTATTTAAAGCAATAATGCCTGAAAACTTTCTAAATTTGGGGCAAGAAATAAACATCCAGTTCCAAGTGGCTCAAAGGATCCCAAATAGGTTGAACCTGAATAGAGCCTCACAGAAACACTTCATAATTAAATTGTCAGAAGTCAACAAAAGAATTTTGAAAACTGCAAAAGAGAGAAGTTACATGCCAGAGACCCCTCATAAGACTCAACAGTTTTCTCAACAGAAGTTTTTCATGCCAGAAGAGAATGTGATGACATATTCAAAATACTGAAAGAAAAGAAAACTCAACTAAGAATACTTTACCCGGAAAAGCTGCCTTTCAAAAATGAAAAAGGGATAAAGACTTTTCTAAACAAACAAAAGCTGAGGGAATTCATTACTATGAGACCCACCTTACAAAAAATGCTAAAGGGAGTTCTTTGAGTGGAAATAAAGGACACCAATTAACATCATAAAAACATAAGAAGGCAGTATAAAACTCACTGGTAAGGGTAAATACATAGAGTTGGATTCTGTATAGGGTAATGGTGGTGTGTAATTCCTTTACAACTCTAGTTTAAAGTTCAAACACAAATGTAGTAAAAACAACCATCACTACAATAATCTGTTATTAGTTACACAATATGAAAATATTAAATTATAACATTAATAACCTAAAATGTAAGGGAATGAGAAGTAAAAGTGTAAAGCTTAGGTATTCTACTGAAGTTATTAATTTTTAAAAGGGTGCTATAATTTTAAGATGTTTTATGTAAGCCTCATGGTAACCACAAAAGAAAAACCTGCAGTAATCACACAAAAGAGCATAATATAGAAGTTAAAGTATACCAATACCACAAGACATCAAAACACAAAGACAGCAGGCCCTGGCCAGTGTGGCTCAGTGGGTTGGAGTATCATCCCATACAACGAAAGGTTCGATTCCCGGTCAGGGCACACACCAAGGTTGTAGGTTCCATGCTCAGCTCTGGTCAGGGCATGTGCAGGAGGCAACCTGTTAATGTTTTTCTCTCACAACGATGTTTTTCTTCTTTCCCTCTCCTTCTCCCAACCTCTCTCTCTAAAGTCAATAAAAGCATATCCTTAGGTGAGAATTAAAAATGTCCATAATACCAAAAAGCCACCTCTAGGTCCAATGCAGTCCCTATCAAGATTCCAGTGGCATTTTTTTTACAGAAATAGGAAAAACAACCCTAAAATTTATATGGAATCACAAAAAACCCTGAATAGTCAAAGCAGTCTTAAGAAAGAACAACTAAGCAGAAGCCATCATACTTCCTGGTTGCAAGCTATACTATAAAGCTATAGTAATCAAGACAGTATGGTACTGACATAAAAACAGACAGATAGATCAATAGAACATAATTGAGAGCCCAGAAATAAACCCATCATACAAGTCAACTAATATTTGACAAGGAAACCAAGAATACTCGGCGAGGGGGAGGGGGAATCTCTTCAAAAAATGGTGTTGGGAAAATTGGATAATTCACATGTAAAAGAATGAAACTGGACCCCTATCTTACACAACTCACAAAAATTAACTTGAAACAGGTTAAAGACATAAACATAAGACGTGAAACTCCTAGAAGAAAAGATAGGAGAAAAGCCCCTTGACATGGAGCTTGGCAGTGACTTTTTTGAATATGACACCTAAAGCATAAGCAACAAAATAAAAAAATAAACAAATGTAACTACATCAAATTAAAAAGCTTAAGCACAGCAAAGAAACAAATCAAAGTGAAAAGACAATGTGTAGAATAGGAAAAAAATATTTTCAAACATATATTTGAAAAGGAGTTAATATCCAAAATATATAAAGAACCCATACACCTCAGTAGCAAAAAGTAAAACAAATAACCCAATGTAAAAATGGCCAAAATGCCTTTACAGACATTTTTCAAAGAAGACATATGAAAAGCCAACAGGGATATGAAAAGGTGCTCAACGTCACTAGTCACTGGGGAAATGTAACTCAAAACCACAATGAGATATCACCTCAAGCCTGTTAGGATGGCCATCGTCAAAAAGACAAAAAGAGAGCAAATGCTAGTGAGGATGTAGAAACAAGGGAACTCTTTTACACTGTTGGTGGGATTGTAAACTGATACAGCCACTATGGAGAATCCTCAAGAAAATTAAAAATAGAACTACCATATGATCCAGCAGTGTCACTTCTGGGAATATATACAAAGGAAATGAAAATACTAACTTAAAAGATACTTACATTCCCATGTTCATAGCAGCATTATTTACAATAGCCAAGATATGAAAACTAAGTGTTCATCAACAGATGAATGGATAAAGATGTTGTGTTTTATATTTATATATATATATATACACACAATGGAATATTATTCAGCTATTAAAAATGAGGGAATCCTGCCCAGCCGGTATGGCTCAATGGTTGAACGTCGACCTATGAATGAAGAGGTCATGGTTCGATTCCTGGTCAGGGCACATGCCCGGGTTGTGGGCTCCATCCCTAGTGTGAGCTGTGCAGAACTATAGATATTTTGATGGTAAACTTTGCAATGCAGAATTTTAAAAGCATTTCAGCTAACACTTAAAAGTCAGAAGTTATCAATGTTAAGTCTGCAGAGCAAGCAGTCAGCTGGAGCTGAAGGGCAACTGTACACTTTTAACAGAGCTTTAAGAAATGCAGGTACATCAGCTCCTTCCTGCTTCACTCATTTAATTTATATGCCTGGGCCCTCTAGGAATATAGTTTGTAACCCTGATTTAGAGGATAATTGCCAAATGGTCCACTTTGCCTTGATTCTTTTTTTTTTTTTCATAAAAATAAATATTTAATGGAAGCAAAAAAAAAGCTACATGTGAGGACATATAGGAATGGCACCTAATCTGACTTTGAATATTTATAAGTTAATATCTGAAATATAATCAGAAAGTAGTCATTTATTAGTGATATATTTTGTTTGAAAATAATAAATACTTTTCTTATTTCTATGCCTATCACACATTGATTCTTAACCATTTCATGAAGGTAACAATACAAGATTAAAGCAATCACACTTAGTGTACATTGGCTAATACATAAGTTATTGCTACCATATCTTACAGTGAATTTTCAACAGAATGTTTGCACACATGCTCCAGGTTTTAGTTAAGGCATTTTTCACCTCCTTGTTCCTCAAACTGTAAATCAAGGGATTCAGCATGGGTATGACCAAAGTATAAAATAAAGAGGCCATTTTGTCAGTATCAAATGAATGACTGGACTTGGGCTGCACATACATAAAGAATAGGGTGCCATAGAATATGACTATGACCATCAGGTGAGATCCACAGGTAGAGAAAGCCTTGTGCCTGCCCTCTGCAGAATTCATCCTGAGGATGGCAACCAGGATCAGAATGTAGGACACAAGGACTATCAGAAGAGATGAAACTAGATTAAAAGCTGCAAAACACAGAATGATCAATTTGATTTTATGTGTGTCTGAGCAGAGCAAAGATATCAATGGCAGACTATCACAGTAGAAATGCCTGATGACATTATAGCCACAAAAGGATGAAATGAAAATTTTTGTGGTGATCAGCAAACACAAAAGACACTGTATACATAGGGCATTGTGACCAGCAAGTGACATAATCTTTGTGACATGATGACTGTGTAGAGCAGAGGGTTACAGATGGCCACATAGCGGTCATAGGCCATTGCTGACAGAATACAAATTTCACTGGTGATAAACATATTAAAGAAAGTGAGTTGGGTAGCACACCAATTATAGGAGATTGTATGTTGATTGACAGCTAAATTCACTAGCATTTTAGGTCCTACAGTTGTTGAGTAACCAAGATCAGTGAAAGCCAAGTGTCTCAGGAAAAAGTACATGGGTGTTTGTAGCCTGGAGTCTATCTTGGTGAGGATAATCAAGCCCAGGTTACCCACCAAGGAGACTGTGTAAACAATGAGGAAGAGCCCAAATAATGGAGCCTGCAGCTCTGGGAGGTCCGTGATCCCCATTAGAATGAATTCATTCAACATTGTTAGATTGTGGTTGTCCATCCAGGCCATTCAGGAAACACATGAGAGGGAGGGGACGTCTTCTTAGCAGACATGGTGGGACGGAGGTGCAGTGCCATTTATGCTGTAATATTTTGCTTTGGCCTCACCTCCCACTAAAAGTGATGACTTTCAAATAACATTGATCCTTTCAATGATATTTGTAAAGTTTGGATACACCTCCAAGGAGGACTCCCACTGTGCTTCCGCATGATGTGTTCCTAAGACAACCCAATAAGGAGAATTTATGGGTTTCTTTGGACTTTTTTTTTATTTTTTTTTATTTTTCGCTAAAAGTATTACAAAGGGTATTACACAAGTGTCCTTTTTTCCCCCCCGCCCTTGACAAGCCCCCGCCCTCCCCTACCCCCCAGTGTCCCATGTCCACTAGTTATGGTCATATGGATGCATACAAGTCCTTCGGTTGATCTCTTACTCCCCTCCCTCCTGTCCCCCAACCCTCCCTGGCCTTCCCACTGCAGTCCAACAATCAGTTTGAGGCAGCTCTGCCACTGTATTTATTATTGTTCAAAAGTTTGTAATGGTCTTAATTATCCACGAAAGAGTGAGATCATGTGGTATTTTTCCTTCATTGACTGGCTTGTTTCACTTAGCATAATGCTCTCCAGTTCCATCCATGCTGTTGCAAATGGTAAGAGTTCCTTCTTTTTAACAGCAGCATAGTATTCCATCGTGTAGATGTACCACAGTTTTCTAATCCATTCATCTACTGATGGGCACTTAGGCTGTTTCCAGATCTTAGCTATGGTGAATTGTGCTGCTATGAACATCTGGGTGCATATATCCTTTCTGATTGGTGTTTCTGGTTTCTTGGGATATATTCCTAGAAGTGGGATCACAGGGTCAAATGGGAGTTCCATTTCCAATTTTTTGAGGAACCTCCATACTGCCTTCCATAGTGGCTGCACCAGTCTGCATTCCCACCAGCAGTGCACAAGTGTTCCTTTTTCTCCACATCCTCTCCAGCACTTGTCGTTTGTTGAATTGTTGATGATGGCCATTCTGACAGGTGTGAGATGGTACCTCATTGTTGTTTTGATTTGCATCTCTCGGATGATTAGTCACTTTGAGCATGTTTTCATATGTCTCTTGGCTTTCTGAATGTCCTCTTTTGAAAGGCGTCTATTTAGATCCTTTGCCCATTTTTTGATTGGATTGTTTATCTTCTTTTTGTTAAGTTGTATGAGTTCCATATAAATTTTGGAGATTAAGCCCTTATCAGATATGACGTTGGCAAATATGTTTTCCCACAAGGTGGGTTTTCTTGTTGTTTTGTTGATGGTTTCTTTTGCTGTGCAGAAGCTTTTTATTTTGATGTAGTCCCATTTGTTAATTTTCTCCTTAGTTTCAAGTGCCCTAGGAGCTGTATCAGTGAAGAAATTGCTTCGGCATATGTCTGAGATTTTGTTGCCTTTGTATTCTTCTAGAATTTTTATGGTTTCCTGTCGTACATTTAAGTCCTTTATCCATTTTGAGTTTATTCTTGTGTATGGTGTAAGTTGGTGGTCTAGTTTCATTTTCTTGCATATATCTGTCCAATTTTCCCAACACCATTTATTGAAGAGACTATCTTGGCTCCATTGTATGTTCATGCCTCCTTTGTCAAAAATTAATTGAGCATATTGGTTCGGGCTAATTTCTGGACTCTCTATTCTATTCCACTGATCTATATGTCTGTTCTTGTGCCAGTACCAGGCAGTTTTGAGAACAGTGGCTTTGTAATACAGCTTGATATCTGGCATTGAGATCCCGCCTACTTTGTTCTTTCTCAGGATCGTTGCAGCTATTCGGGGTCTTTTTTTATTCCAGATGAATTTTTGGAGAGTTCGTTCTAGATCTTTGAAGAAGGCCATTGGTATTTTAATGGGGAGTGCGTTGAATGTATAGATTGCTTTGGGTAGTATAGACATTTTAATGATGTTGATTCTACCAATCCAAGAACATGGTATGTTCTTCCATCTGTTTATGTCTTCCTCTATCTCTTTTTTCAACGTCCTGTAGTTTTCTGAGTAGAGGTCTTTAACCTCTTTAGTTAAGTTTATTCCTAGGTATCTTAATTTTTTTGGTGCGATGGTAAATGGAATTGTTTTTCTAATCTCTCTTTCTGAAAGTTCACTATTGGAGTATAGAAATGCCTCAGATTTCTTGGGGTTAATTTTGTATCCTGCTACATTGCCAAATTCATGTATTAAGTCTAGTAGCTTTTTGATGGAGTCTCTAGGGTTTTGTATGTATAATATCATGTCATCTGCAAATAAGGACAGTTTTACTTCCTCTTTTCCAATTTGGATGCCTTTTATTTCTTCTTCTTGCCTAATTGCAATGGCTAATACTTCCAGTACTATGTTGAACAGGAGTGATGAGAGTGGGCATCCCTGTCTTGTTCCTGTTCTTAGGGGAAATGGTGTTAGTTTTTGACCATTGAGTATGATGTTGGCTGTGGGCTTGTCATATATGGCTTTTATTATGTTGAGGTATGATCCTTCTATTCCCACCTTTCTGAGAGTTTTTATCAAAAATGGGTGTTGGATTTTGTCGAATGCTTTTTCTGCATCAATTGATATGACCATGTGGTTTTTTTCTTTCAATTTGTTTATGTGATGTATCACATTTATTGATTTACGGATGTTGTACCATCCTTGCATCTCTGGGATAAATCCTACTTGGTCATGGTGTATGATCCTTCTGATGTACTGCTGGATCCGATTTGCTAAGATTTTGTTGAGGATTTTGGCATCTATGTTCATGAGGGATATTGGCCTGTAATTCTCTTTCATTGTGATGTCTTTACCTGGTTTTGGTATTAGGGTGATGCTGGCTTCATAGAATGAGCTTGGAAGTGTTCCTTCCTCTTGAATTTTTTGTAGTAGTCTGAGGAGGGTAGGTTTTAGTTCTTCCTTGAATGTTTGGTAAAACTCCCCTGTGAAGCCGTCTGGCCCTGGGCTTTTGTTTGCTGGAAGCTTTCTGATGACTGCTTCAATTTCTTCCATAGTTATTGGCCTATTGAGGTTTTTAGATTCTTCCTGATTGAGTTTTGGAATGTTGTATTTTTCTAGGAATTTGTCCATTTCCTCCAGGTCGTCTAGTTTGTTGGAGTAGAGTTGCCCGTAGTATTGTTTAACAATCATTTGTATTTCTGTGGGGTCTGTTGTTATTTCGCCTCTATCATTTCTGATTTGGTTTATTTGGGACCTCTCTCTTTGCTTCTTGGTGAGCCTGGCTAGGGGTTTGTCAATCTTGTTTATCCTTTCAAAGAACCAGCTCTTGGTTTCATTGATTTTCTGTATTGTTTTTTTGGTCTCTATTTCATTGATTTCTGCTCTAATCTTTATTATCTCCTTCCTTCTGCTCACTCTGGGGTTTTCTTGTTGCTCTCTTTCTAATTCTTTGAGTTGTAGAGTTAGGTGATTAACTACCATTTTTTCTTGTTTTTTGAGATAGGCCTGTAGAGCTATAAACTTCCCTCTCAGGACTGCTTTCATTGTGTCCCAGAGGTTTTGGATTGTTGTGTTTTCATTGTCATTAGTGTCCAGGATGTTTTTAATTTCTTCTTTGATGTCATCGGTAACCCAATCAATATTTAATAACATGCTATTCAGCTTCCAAGTGTTTGAGTATTTTGGGTTGTTTTTATTGTAGTTTATTTCTAACATTATGCCATCGTGGTCTGCGAAGATGCTTTTTATGATTTCAATCTTCTTGAATTTGTGGAGACTTTGCTTGTGACCCAATATGTGGTCTATTTTTGAATATGTCCCATGAGCACCTGAGAGGAATGTATATTCCGCAGCTGTGGGGTGAAGTGTTCTGAAGATGTCAATTAAGTCCATCTGATCTAGTGAGTCATTTAGGATTGCTGTTTCTTTGCTGAGTGTTTGTCTAGCGGATTTATCCAGTGATGTCACTGGTGTATTAAAGTCCCCTACTATGATTGTATTGTTGTCGATCTCTCCCCTGATATCTTCCAGAAGTTTTCTTATGTATGTGGGTGCTCCTGCATTGGATGCATATATGTTTACCAGGGTTATATCTTCTTGTTGTATTGATCCCTTTAGTATTATGAAGTGGCCTTCCTTATCTCTGGTTATGGCCTTCACTTTGAGATGTATTTTGTCAGATATAAGTATTGCTACCCCTGCTTTCTTTTCCTTTCCATTTGCGTGAAAGATATTTTTCCATCCCTTCACTTTCAGTCTGTGTGAGTCCCTTCTAATGAGGTGGGTCTCTTGTAGACAGCAGATGTATGGGTCATGTTTTTTTATCCATTCAGCCACTCGATGTCTTTTGGTTGGAGCATTTAGTCCGTTTACGTTTAAAGTTATTATTGAAAGGTACGTGTTTGTAGCCATTTCTTTTTTTGTGTGTGTGTGGCTGTTTTCTTTCTGAGCTTGATGTTTCTTCTTTTACAACAGTCCCTTTAGCATTTCTTGCATGGCTGGCTTGGTGGTGATAAACTCCCTTAGCCCTTTTTTGTCTGTGAAGCTTCTTATTTCCCCTTCAATTTTGAATGATAGCCTTGCTGGATAGAGTATTCTTGGATTCAGTCCTTTGCTTTGCATCACTTTGTAGATTTCTGTCCATTCTTTTCTGGCCTGATGTGTTTCTGTTGAGAAATCATTTGATAATCTAATGGGAGATCCCTTGTATGTTACTTTCCGTCTCTCTCTTGCAGCCTGTAAGATTCTCTCTTTATCCTGAACATTTGCCATGGTAATTATGATGTGTCTTGGTGTGGGTCTTTTCGGGTTCACCTTGTTTGGGACTCTCTGGGCTTGTGTGACTTTTTTCTTCCCCACCTCAGGGAAGTTTTCTGATATTATTTCTTCGAATAGGTTTTCTAATCCATGTTCATCTTTCTGTTGTTCTGGCACCCCTATTATTCGTATGTTGTTTCGTTTCATGTTGTCCCAAAGCTCCCTTAGGCTCTCCTCCTGTCTTTTAATTTTTTTCTCCATTTGCAGTACAGTTTGAGTGTGTTTTGCTTCCTTGTCTTCTAATTCACTAATTCGGTCCTCCGCTTCTCCCAGTCTACTGTTGATACTTTCAATGGTGTTTTTTATTGCAGCTATGTCGCTCTTCATTTCTTCTTGGAACTTACTTAAGTCGTTGATTTTTTCATCTGTTTCTTCTAGCTTCTTGCATAAGTAGTTGAGTTTTTCATCTGTTTCTTCTTGCTTCTTGAACATCCGGTGCATGTACTCTAGGAACCTTATTCTGAATTCTTTTTCCGTCATGTTGCATATCTCTGTCTCACTTAGCTGCTTTTCTGGCGAGTCCTCCTTTTCTTTCCTTTGGGGGTTTCTTTGTCTACCCATGTTTGATCTCACTGACATGACTAGTTGTTGAGTCGTTCAGTGGCTGGACCCTGGGTGGCAGTGGCTGCTCCCTGGGTGGCAGTGGCTCCTCGGGCTTTGGTTGCTCCTTGGGCGGTTGTGGTAGCAGCGGCTCCTCTGTTGATAGCAGAGCCTCTGGTGGGTGCTGTTCACAGCTGTGGTGGCTCTTCTGGCTGGTGGAGGGAGGCTTCACACACAGCAACTGTTCCCCAGGCAGAGCGTATGGTCATCAGGAGGCCGCTGTTGTTTGAATCTGCTGCGTTGATTTAAAGGCACAAAATACAACACAACAAGGCACAACGTACCAGGCACTAAACACTATTGTATTTACGATATTACTAACCCCAAATAAAGGTGGCCACCCGAGCTAAGAGAGTTGAGAGATAAGGGGGAAAGAAGAGAAAAAGGTAGAAGAGAAAAAAGAAAGAAAGAAAAAAAGGAGTGCAAAAATGAAATTGGAAAAAGGGAGGGGAAAAAGAGGAGGAAAAAAAAAAGAAAGAAAAAAAGTAAGAGAGAAAAGAGAATGAAGTATAAAAGGGGAAGAGACTATTTATATGAGGAGAAAACTCCTATAGGTCCGCCACTAATACCAACAAATTACAGCAACAGATTCCTGGAGATGAATACAAACTACAAACAACCAATAATATCAAGCGACGCAAGGGGAAACAGAAGCACAGAAATAACCAGGGGGAGGGGGGAGAGGGAGGGGCAGGAAAATAAAAAGAATAAGCAGTCTAACCTCACAAACAATCCTAAAAAAAAAAAAAACCAATATACTCGTCAATCAAGCAAACAACAATAAAACAATAGAGAGAGAAAAGAAGAAGAAGAAGAAGAGAAAAAAAAATTGGATAGTGAAGGAAGATAAGGGAAAGGTGTATAAGGATTTAGAACAGGGGATTGGACGTAGGATATATAAGCAGGGTTAAATTTTGACAGGGGGTAAAAAGAATAGGGACAATCAAAAGCTGGAGTAGGGTAAGAGAAACAGGACAGCAAAAGGGAAAAAGTGGGGAAGATTGTTTAGCACAGAGGCAAATTGAGGTAGAGAAAAATGTTGCTAAAGGAACGATGAAAATAGAATGGAGAACATTAGTCCCAAAATAAAATAAAGACAAAATAAAATGACACTTTAAAGAATGGTAAAATGGTAGCGGTAATAATACTAGTTAAAAATAAAAATGTAGTAGCTGAAAGGGCAAAATCAGGTGATGGAGAAAAAGAAAAAAGAAAAAAAAAATGTTTTCTTAGTTAAAAGGAGAAAAAGTAATTTAAAAAATAAAAATAAAAATGTGCAGTAATGCAGGTGCTTCAGATCTTCTACTCTTCTTATTGGCACGCCCGGAATTCAGGAGAATGTTGAATTTCCCTCTGATACACTGTTCCTCCGTGTTGTAAGCCACAGTCCTGATTTTAAGGCCGGCCGTAAAATCCCCTTATTGCCTTATCTGTATTTACAGAAGAGTCAGTTCGTGGCTCTGCCTCTGGGTGGCAGTGTGTCTGGATTGACCTCCGAGGCTATAAGTTCTCTCTGACCAGGAGCTCTCTATTGTATCTGAACCAGCTCCGCCCAGAGCTGGTTCCCCAGGCGCCACTCCCAGCTCTGTTTCCCAGGCTCCCCCAAAACAATCTTCCCCTACAAGCTCTGCTAGTGACCCCAACTGGGCAATCACATGCACTGGGGTCAACAATCAAACTCACAGAAGTAAGAGGAAGTGTGCAAACAAGAGCCTGGGAAGCTGTTCGAACTCGCAGGGTTCCACCCTCCAGAACTGCGCGGAGTGTCTGCGCGGAGTCTGCCTTGATTCTTTAGCTAAAATCTTTACATAGCCAGAGGCAGAAAATAAAGTTAATATTCTTATAGCCACACCAATATAAATATTTATTTATAGTCCACTTACTATTCCAGTTACTATTAAATGTTCAACCTTGCTAATAAAAATTTTTCTTTTTCATGTTATTCTTAATTATGAAGGATTCACTCTACCATTTAAATTACAACAATTTATACTTTTAGCTTTGTTTTTCAATGTGAAGAATAGTTATAAAAATTAATGATCATCAGATTAAACAATGGATGTAGCCACTTAGTCAAGACTCACTGAAATCAATCTTACTACTTCTTTAAAATAATTTCAATTTGTTAGTAATAGTATCTGATGAACATCTATGTCTTGCCACCAAAGTAAGTATTCATGTTCAGTAAATTTAATTCCATTTGAATGGAAAGTTCAGGTATGATATATCGTTGGGAATGAATCATTCATAGAAGATATAACAATGGTATGATAGATTACAATGCCAAAATCTTTTAGTAACCTTTACCACTCAAATACCCAGTGTTTGTCATTTAAATAGATAAAACTGCTCTTTAGGAGTTCCACTTTCTTGAATTACAATTCTGATGGAATATCTTATATCTTTTATTACAAACTGAAAGTGTGGTATAATGTTTTTAAAAATTCCCCTCAAACATCATTTTTTTACATAGAGCCAGTGATTTGGACATTTTTTAAAACAGTATTTAATTTATTAAGGGTTATTAAATGAAAAGGTAATGGAGGAGCTAGATTAATTTAGATACAATGTCATTTAGGTGTACATTTTTAAAATCCTGCCCTGGCTGGGTAACTCAGTTGGTTAAGTTGATTAAAGTGTCATTCCCATACACCAAGGTTTCAGGTTCAATCTTTAGACTCTAGGCTCTATCAATGAATGCATAAATGAATGGAACAAAAATCAATCTCTCTCTCTCTCTCTCTCTCTCTCTCTCTCTCTCTCTCTCTCTCTCCTCCCCACCCTCCTTCTGTAAAATCAGTAAACAAAAGAATTTTTTCAAATCCTGACTAACATCAGGAATAGCATCATGATAGATCCCCTTTGTATCTCCCTTGGAAGTTTCAACAATATGAACAGCTATAATTCAACAAAGCATTCCCTGGCTCAATGCACAAACATGTCTGAGAGATCTGTGCATTGAAACATCTAAAGGTGGGCAAGTGAGAGCAAACAGAGGAGGCAAGAAGGGAGAAAAGCTGAGATGAGCCACAGATGCAGCCCTTCCGCCTGGAGCTCACTGCGGGGCTCAGCCTGGAGAGGGGAGGAATTAGGTTGTGGCTAGCACTCCCTTCAGCAGGGAGGAGCAGAGAGATACAGTGAGCATTCCTGCAGGAGTGGACAGTATCAGCTGTAGGTAAGTCTAGTGACCTGGGCAGGGACTAAGCACAGAGGTGCAGCCATGGTTGTCTGACAATCAGCATTCCAAACAGATAAACAAAGCCACAGAGCCTGGTCGCCTCCCCTCACCCTTCCTGTCCTGTTGCAGAGCACATTATCTGCAAATCCAAGAACTGGTACTGTAGAAACACTTTTTCCCTGAGAGAAGGGAGCACTCTGCGACTAATCCCAGGTTAGGTGGAGGCACATGGTGGGGACTCCATGGAGGTCTGAGGTTGCTATTGCTGGGAGGGCAAAGCAACAAAGGAGGTGGCTGGGTTCCCCAAGTTCACCCCACCCAAGGACATTGAGGCTGCATTAGTGACATATGGCTCTGGGGGACATCACTGGGATTTCACAATTTGGAGCCCCATTGCCCATTGCATTCCCCTGCGGGGTGTTCTCCTAGGCGCAGGGCGAATGGATCACACAGGAGGTGCCCACCTTCCCAGGGAACACAGGCCATTTTCCACCTCCCTGCAGAGATCTGAAAAGCCAGAGATGGGCAAGAGAGCCAAAAAACAAACAAACAAAAACCTTGTGATTCAACACCACCTGCTGGTCCCAGCATTTTTCAGGAATGAGTATATATGCTGGTTAGGGTGTGTCTGAAGGCCTAGGAGTAACTGGAGAGTAGTTGGAAGATTAATGAAGCTAAAAGGATAGAAGAACCTGCCAATGTGTGCTGCAAACTCCAAAGAGCAATAGAGCATACCTTCTCCCAATGCCACTCAGCCCCACAGCCTCAAAGCTGGGCTGGAGAAGCACATGTGACTTCATAAGTAAACTAGCTCTAGTGTTGAAGAGGAAGTAAGGTCTCAGAGAAAAGCCAGGTGTCAGTTAAGGTCAGGTGTGTAGGACCCTTAGAACAATACAGAGGCATAAGTACTTTTCAGTAGTAAGGATTTCAGAGGGCACAGTGAAAGGGTGAGTTGAGGATTAGCAAGAGAAAGATGGGGCTGCTCTTTCAGGAGGAGATAGCTTATTTGATTCGGATGGGAGTTAGAAAATAGGAATTAATTGCTGAACAGGTATAATGACAATATTCCCACCAGGAATTTGACTTTCCTTGGTTCAGCCAAGAGCTGCTGCTGGCAGTCCCAACCTCCCCTCCTCAGCTCCCCTCTCTTCATATAAGACTTGTCATGACTTGCTTCTCCTGGGGAAATTGTTTTTAATACAGTAGTAATAGATAATTGCTTCTCCATGTGGATATAAAATTACTATTTCAATCTCTGCTTGCACCATTTAATAAACACAATATGATGGTGATAGAGATTAATAAAGTCATTATAAGCAGATTTTCTTTTGAGAAATTAAAACTAACATGTGAAAATTTATTTTGAAAGGCGTAATAAACATCTTAAAACTTTGTTCTTTATTATCATTTTAGGAGCATGAAAACAGATTGCTAGATTATGAAATTGTGGTTTCTTGTTTGTTGCTTCCTTTTAGAAAGGCAATGATGGCTAGAGCTGTGACCTGTTAGGACTCAGGCTCTTTCTATCCTAGCAGAATGAATTCAGTTATCTTCAGAGCTTTTGTATAGTAATGGCTTGAGAAATCAAAGCAGTGCTTGGACAACCAAAAGCCTGCATTTGAGTGTATGTGTGTGTGAGTGCCCACCTCATTCCCCTGCAGGGTGTTCTCCTAGGCCCAGGGTGAATGGATCACACAGGAGGTGTGTGTGTGTGTGTGTGTGTGTGTGTGTGTGTGTGTGTGTGTGTGTTTTCACAAAATGTGTCATCCTTTTATTGGTATAATAAAGCCACATTGCCAAAATATGAGTCAGTGAAAAACAGAAATTCATGCTTTGAATCATTCTTTTACACTTTGCCAGTCAATTATTTCATGCAAAATTACATTCTGGAAGTAAGTAACATAATTTCACTTATTAATAAAAATAAATAAATAAACAGCACTGTCTTTTATCTATCACATTGCTGTCTTTCTGGTGCAAGCTTCTTAAGGACCCATGATTATGAATATTTAGATTAAGCTCTCTTCCCTACTGGACTAGAGTTGCACATAAAAATAAAGTGATAACAGACCAAGAAAAAGTCAAAAGCGGGTGTTTTAAGAATGTATGATATCACCAAAAATAATGAAAATGATATTTTATAAAGGTCAACTATAATTCATAGAATGCACCTGTTGCTAGTAGAAAGTTTATGCTCTTTACAAAACTTCAGAAAATATACCACAGCATTTGTATTAGTAATGAGTTCTTTGTTGAAGCTTATGAAAATTAGAACCTTTATAAATATCAGCTAAACCAAAAATACAATTTACATTTCCTCTAGCCAAGGGAAATTTGTGAAAGTCATTCCCATGTTTTTCAGGAACTACCTCAATCTGTACTTCTAATAGATGGATTCATTAAATACATTATGAGTTCCCACACATTTATGGAGTTTGTTAAATGATTATAAAATGAAAATTTGAAAGTGTGATAGGCATGTGTATAATCATGCATGTCTTCATATATTAAATCACACACACACACACACACACACACACACGCATACCATTATTGGTTGAGTATTTTCCACAAACCATGAGTCCAGGCAGAGGGAAAAGCAACTTGACTGTGATGGATAAGAAAAGTATGTATTGGCAAAGGGCCTGGTTTTCTGAGACTCAGAAGGAGGGGGACACCAATTCCCAACCAGAACTGGTGGGGTCTGATGGGGGTGTTCAGGTGCAGCCAATGGGAGAGTTCATCTTAGCAAGGAAGACGGGCAGGGCCCTGAGAGGAAATGCCCACCATGTTTGCACACCTCCCTGGGTCTGGAAACTCACTGTTCACACCAAACTCAGAAGTCATCTACAAGTGTTTCCCAGATGTAGGAAAAGTTAGCTTCAAAGAAAAGAAAGCAGATAATTAAAACAGCAACTGTTAACTCTAGAAATATAAAGACGTGTATAAGAAAAGGTAATCATAGAGCATCACTTGGCTCATTTGTACACAATATTTACATAGTCACAAGGAAAACACGGAGAATGGATTTTGAGGAAAAAAGAAAGCATGAGATACTTATCTAGGGAGGATAAAGTGGGGGAAGTAGTATGTGTAAGTGAGTTAAGTCTTATCTACCACAATAGGAAGTCAGTAGAAAATACCTAAAATTGATGAAGCAAGATGTGTTATATAAAAATACAGAGAGAAGAAAGTTAAGAGTTGACAGTATGACAAGAGAAATGGAGAGATGACCAGTACTTCATTTTGTATAAAATTTTTGTATAAAATTATATATATACATATATATGCTTATATATGCACATACTATCATGATATAATTTTTTAAATGTTCTTTTAAAAGAAACCTTTTCTGAACCTCTCCATCCTCCTACCTTGAGCCCCCTCTATACTAATAGGCTCCAAATATCTGCCCCCCTTCCCAGACTGGAAGGACTGTCTTATTCCTTGCTGCATCCGTGGAGCCAAGCCCAGTGTCTCTAGACAGTGGTTCTCAACCTTCCTAATGCTGTGACCCTTTAATACAGTTCCTCATGTTGTGGTGACCCCCAACCATAAAATTATTTTCGTTGCTACTTCATAACTGTAATTTTGCTACTGTTATGAATCGTAATGTAAATATCTGATATGCAGGATGTATTTTCATTGTTATAAATTGAACATAAAGCATAGTGATTAATCACAAAAACAATATGTAATTATATATTCAATATGTGTTTTCCAATGGTCTTAGGCGACCCCTGTGAAAGGGTAGTTCGACCCCCAAAGGGTCGCGATCCAAGGGGTTGCGACCCACAGGTTGAGAACCGCTGGGACTCTAGCACCTGCTAAGTGTTTAGCACCTGTGGGAAAGGGTGGATGAATGCAATTACTGATGGGACAGACCAGATGAATGATTGGAATTGGGCATAATGTTAATTTAAGTCTTTTAGGAATAAGGACCAACAATGATAATATTGCTAATGTAATAATAATGTTAATAATTATTATTGTATATTTGGAAACCCGAAGACCTTCATCCCTATAACCTGTATGTTACCAAGGCATGGTGTTTCACCTGTGGCATGCCTACGGATTTGTCCCTTACATTCCACTTCTATGCTAACCTTCTAAGCAGACCCTCCTCTTTATGCTTAAGTGACTGACAGAAACTAGTCTTTCTGTGCCTCTGTCTGCCTTCACTCTACCTCAGCCTTTCCCCATAACCCCTTTATCACCCCAAAACAGCTCTGCATCATCGTTAGTGCAAACTTCCCAATATTCTGCTTTGTCATATTCTGCTTTTGTCATAACACTTTACCCTCTGGAGCCCAAGGTTCTCTTCCTGATCTTCCAGCTCCTCCAGAACCTGGCCTCACTGGCCCATCCCACATTATTTCCCACACCTCCCCGGAGCTCACCATCCCACTTATTACACCTCCCCAGAGCTCACCATCCTCATTATTACATCACACTCAGCCCTACCTCCGACCTATTATTACTCCAGACTTCCTTTCCCCAAAAAGACCAGAGCATACCCATGGCCTGAGAACGTAATTTTTCTTTTGAGATATCTACAAAGAAAATCATTTTCATTTGTTTAATCAATAATTTGTTGCAATCTCTTCTACTTTTCTACTGTGGAAACAATCTCTCCATATTAAAATTATTCCTAAATAGAATTTGCCTTAAGAAATAACATTTTATTTTCTTTATCAATGAATATAGCTTTTGATTTTATGGATTAATAAAATGAACCTATGTAAATTGTGCGTCTGAACAAATAATGGAAGAGGCTGCTATTTTAAAAGCAGCATAATTATAAGTACTGCTTTTGTTTTAATTTCAAAAATTATTTTTCCTGCTTTTATTCTGCAGTCTTAATTTCTTACTAAATGATTATTTTCTCCTTTTCTTTAACTCAGTCAGATCACTTAAAGCAGGGGTTCTCAACCTGTGGGTTGCGACCCCTTTGGGGGTCGAACGACCCTTTCACAGAGGTCGCCTAAGACCATTGGAAAACACATATTGAATATATAATTACATATTGTTATTGTGATTAATCACTATGCTTTAATTATGTTCAATTTGTAACAATGAAAATACATCCTGCATATCAGATATTTACATTACGATTCATAACAGTAGCAAAATTACAGTTATGAAGTAGCAACGAAAATAATTTTATGGTTGGGGGTCACCACAACATGAGGAACTGTATTAAAGGGTCACAGCATTAGGAAGGTTGAGAACCACTGACTTAAAGAATTAATTTGATGAAGTATTAAGAGGTCTAATTGTTTAATAGGCAGAAATTAGCCCCTGCCAAGAGCACTTTAAAAACTGGCAAATACCAGGCATAATTACAAATTCTTTAGAAGAATCTATTTCTATACAATAGCTTAATTAGTTATTAGTAGACAGCCCTGGCCACATTTTAAACCCAGCTTTTAATTTCACCCATGCTTTTTTTTTTTTTAAGCAAATGTAAGTGGCTGGCTAATTGGGCTCAAATTAGTCCCCTTGAAGGAGCAATTGGCTCCTTATCCCTGATTTTCAAGATTTAAGTGGTCTAATGCACCGGCAGTTAGCTTCCCACTGGCACCCTGCCTACAAATCCAGAGTTCTTTCCCAGAGTTGTCAAAGCCTTGTCTCACGATGGGCAATCTGTAGTCAGAGGACCAGTGGATACTTTAGATTATGTTCATTTCTTGGGAGAAATCATGGCAGTTCTTCAGAAAATTGAAGCCAAAACAGATATATTTACCTAAAGGGGAAAATTGGTATGGGACTGGTTGATCCAGATAATTGCCTCAACTCTCTGGGCTTTTCCAAGATGGCCTGTTCATTTATGTGATTATAGAAAGTACTTATTTTTCCCCTTTATTTTAGTGGTGCAACCTATGCATTGACTTGGTGGCATTTACCAGTGAAATATTCAAGGGAGCAGTTTTCCAGTCATTGGATGGAATTATTGTCTCAGCTAACTGTAAGCTGCGGAAGATCTTCACTTTAAAATCCAAGCCTCAAGACACTGCTGATAAAGATGGTATGTTCAAATTGCTATCAAGATTTTTAAATTCTCCAATATGCTTTTAACATTACACATGTCTTTGGAGAGTATAAGTCCATGGTAGCGGTTTTTGAATTTTATTTTATTGTGGAAAGAATACTTAACATGAGATCTGTCCTTTTAATAAATTTTAAGTATACAGTATGTAATTGTTGACTATGGGTGCAATGTTGTACAGCAGACCTGTAGAGCTTATTCATCTCCCCTGAAACTCTATGCCCATTGATTAATAACTCCCAACTTCCCCCTCCCCCCAACCCTGGTAACTTTTTGATTCCATGACTTTGACTATTTTAGATACGTCATATAAGTAGAATTATATAGTAACTGTTTCTCTGTAATTGGTTTATTTCACTCAGCATAAGTGTTCATGGTTCATCCATGTTGTAGCATATGGCATTCTTTACTTTGGATCACATGTTTATTTTTACTGTAGCTGAATGTTGCAAAGATATATTTTTTATTTTTGTGGTTATATTTTTTTGTTTATGGTTGTACCTACCATCTGAATTAGTCATGGATTTTAGTTGTAAGCAACAGAATTCTCTCTAGGTAGCTGAAAAAGCAAAAGAATTTATTTTAAAAAATTAGCTGGTTCATAGAATCTCAAGGAGATCCAGAGAGTCAGGTTTAGAAGCTACAGCCAAGTACACACCCAGCCCCTGCCAGAAGACTGTTCCAAGGATGACCCCAATAGCTACTGCCACTGGGCAAGAACATAATTCACACCATAATGCTGGGCTCTAGGTTCTAAAATTCCTATTACTGCTGCTCCTAAAAATTGGCTATCTTCTTCCCTGCCACTCTCACTCACCAAAGCAGATTTCTTCTTCATGTTTCTCTGCTGAACAAAGACTGACATGGCTGTATCTGGTTTGTAGAGCTGAGGTCACATCCCACAAGAAAGGGCTGGCAAAGCAAATGTCTGAGTCCTGACTAGAGAGAGAGGACTTATGTAGCAGCCACCAAATTAGGAAGGTTTAAAAGATATTGGACATCCAAATTGCTCTACACGTGTCCACTATACTGTCTTATAACTGTGTTTACATTTTTCAAAGTCATTTGGAAGAAATTATATTAACATATTAATTTTCTAATGATCATGTCAAAATAGAAAGATGGTTAAATTATTCCTCATAATATTTCTAGAGGGACTGGAAATATATTCATTCATTATTTTTTCTGTGATTGATGAATATACTCCAGAGGTAACTGAGCCATCTAGAATTCATAAGGCAGCACAAACTCTCCTCCTAAGTTAGTCTTACACAACTGAAAATATTGAGAGAATACTGATGCTTCCTCTTGATTTTCATCTGGGGTTATTTTTAACAAAATCAATTATTCTAGAAACCCAGGAAACAGGGCTGCACATAAGATGCCAAAGGTGACTTCTTAGAAGTGTATATGTAGACTTTACTAGTAGACTTGGGCTCCATCCGAATGAGTGTCTGAGAAATTCTGTGTTTTTCACTCTGTGGAGCAGGACACTGTGCCCATAAATTTTATTTGATAATAAAACACAGCATTGACAGCAGCTCCCCAGTGAAATCACAGCCAGGAAGTATGGCCACTCATCTTATGCACCACTTAAAATCTATATGAAAAAGTGAAAGGTTTCATTTTTTTAAAAATAGCACACACCTAATATGAAACCTCAAAATTTATAGAAATACATGTACATTCTACAACAGATCATAAGAGGTCAATCATAATTTGATTAATTTTTTTTCTTTATTGATTAAGGTATTACAAATGTGTCCTTGTCCCTTCATTGTCCCCCCCCCCAACCTCCAGTCCTGCCCTCACCCTCACCCCCTGTATTTTTTTAAATAAATGTCGGGAAAAAATTGAATCAAAACTTCTCAGATTAAATACATATTTTTATCTAACTGACCCTTCCTCCAGGCCACTAAAATTAATATAAGAATAAAAGAAGGCCCTAACTGGTTAAACTCAGTGGATAGACCATCAGCCTGCAGACTGAAGGGTCCCGAGTTCAATTCCAGACAAGGGCACATGCCTGGATTGTGGGCTCGAGGCCCAGTAGGGGGTATGCAGGAGGCAGTGATCAATGAGTCTCTCTCATCTTTGATATTCTCTCTCTCGCTCTCCCTTCCTCTCTGAAATCAATAAAAAAACATATTTTTTAAAAAGAATAAAATAGGTATAAGCTCACCAGGATGAATAGGAGGTAACAACAGAAAAGAGATGTTCATAAATCTTGTGAGATTGAGCACTGACAACTGACTTAGAAGAGCAGAGAAAGCTGACACTTTGGGGTTTACAGAGGTTTGCCAATGAAATTCATAACGTAGAACCTCAGAGGAGCTCAGGAATTGGCAATCCTTGATACTGCCAAAGGCAGGGGGGAAAGGTTGTGCCTAAAATTCTACAGGGAGATTGGTTAAAATTCTACATAGGTTGCTATAGGACCCCAGGTCTCCTCTGCATCTCCAAATAACCAGGCAACAGAGATTTATTGTCAGGAAACTAAACCAGTAAGTTTTTGAACACAGGTAGATCAGGATCATGGTAGGCAAACACCAAAACTAATAGGAAGAAAGAAATAGGTAAGTTAGAAAATAGGTATATGTTTTTCTCAGAGTTAAGAAAAGACACTGCATCTATAAAATGAGAATAATCTGTTCCTGCTTTGTTTCCATAAATATTTCATTCAAATTTATTATATTTTTATTATAACTTTTATATGCATATAGAAATATTCACAAGTCAAGTGTTCAGCTTGAGGAATTACCACAAAGTGAATACGTTTTTGAAACTACCACTCAGATTTAAAAAATATAGCACTACCAGCATCCTAGAAGCCCTGCTCTTCTCCCCTCCCAATAATCACCCTCCTTCTTCTCCCAGAGGTAACTCTATCATAACTTCTCACATCAAAGATTAATTTCAACTTTATATAAATGGAATCATGTAATACATATTCTTTCATGTATACATCCTTTCTGAAAACATTGCGTTCATTGCGTGAGATTCATCTGTGTTGCTGCTGATTTTCAGTACTGTATAGTATTCCACTGTGGAGTATAGCACAATTAATTCATTTTAGGCTATTTCAAATAATGCTGATAGAATCATTCTACATTTCTCTTGAGGGATCTGTGTATGTGTTTCTTTGGGTATTTATTGAGGAGCTAAATGGATATATACTTCAGCATTCTATTTTTTCTTATTATTTTCTTATTGATTTTTTTTTTTAGAGTGCGAGAGGAAGGGAGGGGGAGAGAGAGAAACATCTATGTGCCCTGACCTGGAATCGAACTGGCAATCCCTTGGCACATGGGACAATGCCCAACCAACTGAGCCACACTGGCCAGGATCATACTTCAGCATTATTAATTTTAGTTATGTTTTTTGAGTCTAGAATGTTATTAGATTATTTTTATAGTTTCCATTCCTCAGCTGAAATTTTCTCTGTTCTCATCTAATTTCTTAAATATATTAACCAAAATTATTTTAAAGGCCTTGGTTCATAATTTCAGTATCTGGCTCTCCTGTAGATCTGTTTCTGTTGCCTGTTTTTCTCTTGGTCTTATCTCTTGGTATATATATCTGGTAAATTTTAAGTAAATACTGGACAGAAACAGAGATATTATAAGACTCTTACTGTATTGTCCTCCTCTAGAGATATAGAACCAAAAAATATAAAATAAAAAAGAAGCCCAAATGGCTAAAAATAAGATGGAAATGTTTAAAATATTAGAAGTTAGTCCAAGAGGTTGACCATCAGAGCAATAAGATTCTAAGATGAGAGACTAAAGAAAACAGAACAGATGAAATATAAGATTTCCCAAAATTGAAGGCCAGGTGTTCTCAAATTGACTTAGTTCATTAAAACAAAAAAGACTTATCATTTTGTAATTTCAGAGCAGGAGGTAAAAAGAGAATATCTTTTAAACTTCTAGAATTGTTTTAAAATTTAAGTTACATACAAAGTATTAGGAATAAGAATGATGTATGATATCTGACTTCATACAGTAACATTATATGATAGAAGACTTTGGAACTATACCTTCAATTGTCTAAGGAAAAATAATATTCAGCTTAGAATTCTGTACCCATTCAGTTTATCAATTAAATGAGTACAGAAAAAAGATATTTGCAGACATGCAAGATTTCAAAAATTTATTTATTTATATGCCTTCTCAGAAAAGATCTGGAAGATACTCTCCAGAAAAATTAAGAAGTTAATTAAGAAAAGGGCATATATGAGACCCAAGAAACAGAGGATTTCATGCAGGAAAAAAGCAAAGGGAATTTCTGTAGTTATGGTTAAAGGAATTCAAAGGATGACACACCTGTGCAGTACATTCAGAGAATAGTCAGTCCAGATTTTAGCAGAAAAATTGAGGTTTTAGAAGGAAAGTCTCCAGGAAAAGTATGTATATGATAGAATATGATGTGTTTGAACCTGGAAAATAAAATCACACAACTGAAAATATTGAGCGAATACTGATGCTGTTGTGATTTTACAGTGCTAGTGAGGGGTCTGGGAAGAATTATTGTTAAGAAGGTAGAAACCCGATGACAAAGCAGTGATCAACTCCAAGGAAAACAAAACGCCATACAGTGAAAGAAATGGAATCATAGTCTATCGTGTGGCTCAGTCTATTTAACTTTTTCTTTAATAGACTATTTTTTTAAGAAGTTCTAGATTCACAGAAAAATTGAGTGGCAAGTGCGGAGAGTTTCAATATGCTCCTTTTGCCCACACATCCACAATCACCCAAACTATGACCGCCCATACCAAACTGGTGTCTTTGTTACAGTTGTTGAGCGTACATTAACACATCATTATCACCTGAAGCCCATAGTTTACATTAGAACTTTAAGTGAGTGATTACATGTATGCACCCCTATCATGTCATTCAGAATACTTTCACTGCCCTGAAAGCCTTCTGTGTTCTTCCTGTTCATCCCTCCCTCCCAGTTACTGTCCGGCAACCATGGATCTTTTCACTGTCTCCATAGTTCTGCCTTTTTCAGAATGTCACGTATTTGGGACCATGCATCATGTAGCCTTCAGGTCGACTTCTTTCACTTAGTAATATGCATTTAAGATTCCTGCATGTTTGTTGTGTGTGTTTTTAGTTTTGGTTTTTTGTTTGTTTGTTTTTTTTGGCTTTATAGCTTGTTTTATTTTAGCACTGAATAATATCCACCCCATTGTCTGGATGCACCACAGTTTATTTATCCAGTCATTTAATGAAGGACATATTGGCTGCTTCCAAGTTTTGGCAACTAAGAATGAAGCTGCTATAAATATTCTTGTGCAGATTTTTGTGTGGACATAAAATTTCAACTCATTTGGGTAATTACCGAATAACACAGTTGCTGGTTTGTATGGTAAGAGTATGTTTAGTTCCATAAGAAACTGCCAAAGTGTCTTCCAAAGTGGCTGTACCATTTTGCATTCCCACCAGCATTGAATGAGAATTCCTGTTGCTCCATATCCTTGCCTGCATTTGGTATTGTCAGTGTTTTGGATTTTTCCATTCTAATAGGCGTGTATTAGCACAGCTTTTTGACATAATCTTAATAATGTAAAACACTAATAACATCCCAAAATTATGAAAAAAATCATATTTGGAGGATGTGGCAAAGGAAGGAAGGTGGGGTGCTGGTTTAACAATGCTAAATCTTTTTTCCAAAATAGGAAGTCAGAGATATTTTCTAAAATTGTTAACTGCAGAAATGTTAGTATAAGGCTACTATTTATAGAGGCCCGGCACACGAAATTCATGCACAGGTACGGTCCCTAGGCCTGGCCTGCGATCAGGGCCATCTTCCCCAGCTGCCTGCAGCCAGCCCTGCCCCCTGCCACCACCCATCCCCAGTTCCCCATACGCCATCGCCATCGGGTGATCGGTGCCTAACAGCGGGGGAGAAGGGACTGAGAGGTGGGCTGTTCCCGCCCGCTGGCCAGCCCCGCCCCCGCCGCAGGTGGCCATCAGGCGATTGGAGCCTGCCTGCGGGGGAAAGGGATCAAGAGGTGGTCAGTGCGCCTCATAGTGATTGGTCCAGCAGTCGTTCTGGTCATTCTGCCGTTAAGGTCAATTTGCATATTACCCTTTTATTATATAGGATATAGAAGTAAATGCCAGAAGATTTAGAAGAGATAGCCTGGGGTGGGGTGGGAGCCAGGTGGAGGGGAGCAAAGGGCATGTGTTAATATGACATCATGAGTGGATCTAATGTGTCAAAAGAACAGGGAGTTCAGTATGGTTCATGACAGGGGTGAGAGGTATGATGTAACATAATGTTGCATCACTAGGCTACAGATTTTGGGTGACAAAGATGAAGGGCAAAGTTCCTGCCCTCAGAGTTCACTGTGGAATTATAGACACTAGAAAAGTTAATACTACAAAAGTTCATTCTGAGGACAATTAGATAAAAGAGGGCAAAGGATAACATAGTATGGGGTACAGTGAGTGTCCCTGGTCAAGGAGATTGGCAGCAGAAGTGATAACAGTGTTGATGATGATGATGATGATGGTGGTGGTGGTGGCAGCAGTGGCTGTTGTAAGCACGTAATATATTTGGACTTAATTAAATGCTCACAACAACCCTATGGGGTGGTTGTTACTATTACCCTCATTTTACAAGTAGGGAAGCTAAGGCATAGAGAAGTCAGATAATGTGCCCAAAGTCACACAGCTATAGAAGTAATAGAAGCAGGATTTGAACATTGGCAGTAGAACTTGAGTTTATGCTCCTAATTATACAGTGTACTGCCTCTCATGGGAGGATAAGAGGAAGAGGAAATTTAAAAAGGAAAGATACAAGAGATGTCATGAAATAAGAATGCCAGGATGTGGTGACCAGCTGTGTTTATGGTGTCTATATTACAATTAATAATGGATATCTCTTTGTCTTTCTTTCTGAAGGAAGAGTCCTTTTCTTCTGCAGAGACAGATTAGTTAGTCATAGTGTTGAGACTTTTATAACAGGGAGATTTTTTACCTGTTTCTTGCATTCCATTCTGGGATTCAATAAGTAAATATTGTATTAAATGCTTGTTTGAGCTCAGTACTGTGTTGTCCTTTGGTTTATTTAAACTTCTACCATTTAAAAAAATATTTATTGTTGAAAGTATTACATATGTCCCATTTTTCCCCCCATAAACTTCTACCATTTTAAACTCACTTAAGCTTGAAAGTGCTGCCTAATCCTTTGTTGTTCTGTTTATATAGTGAATATAATAGAAAGTGAGTTACTGGAACCTTAAAATAGCAATTAACTAATTTTTCACTTTCCCGGAGGAATGACTTATGCTGGACAAGTAGTAAAGCAGCTGATGTAACTTAGTTTATTACTTTTATGGTTCCTGAGGGGGCATGGAGTGGCATTTTTAGGTATTTGCATGACTGAATTATTGACTAACTTGCATTGTTCTGCATTTAAAAACAAAACAAAACAGAATATGTGTAGATAGATAAGAGAAAGAGGAGAGAAAAGAGAAGACAGGAAAGAGCAAGTGAGTGTCCATTAAGCATAGATGTATGCTATGCAATAATGACTTTACAGGTCTCTTGACTCCCCAATTCAGTATTCTTTCTAAAGTATCAGTACTGGGAAGTTTGTGTTCTGTGTTTAGAGATGCAAGAAGAGAATGATTAAAAGTATAATTTCATTCTGAGAGACCCTTGAGGGAATGGGTTGGGTCTCCATATTTTTATCTCTCCCACATGACCTGACACCAGTAACCTGTCATAAATGTTTGATGAATTAATGAAGTAGGATTGGCTAATTGTTTGTTCATTCAATTATTCATTTACTGTCTGTATTCAATAAACTTTTATTGAGTGTCCAGCAATGTAAAGAAAATTATCCCTTCAAAGGCCACAGAAAAAACTAGAAGCACTGATGTCTTGCATTAACAGACTCAATGAGCAGAGAAGAGTCTTAGAGGTCATCTAATTCAATGTCTTAATTACACATGGGAGGAAAACCAGGCCCATTAGTTATGAGGCATCTTGTGTTGTTGAGGTCACAGGTGAAACTCGAGGCCAAGCCTCTGACTGACTCTTCCTTCCCCAACAGTACACAGTTTACTTTTCTTAATAACTAGAATGGTTTAGTGTTTTTAATAATTAACATTGTTGAGTGTTTTCCTACCTCTCTCTTTATCTCCAGGTCAGGTGAGTGCACATCAGACCCAATCTCATCAGTTTAAAGCTTCATTCCCACTCCTTCCTACAGGAGAACTGAACTCAAAATGCCCTTGCCTAACAAACTACTGTAGGACAAGAAAGGGGATAAAATCTCAGCATTGCAGAGGTGCCCAGCAGGCAATAATAGATCCCACAAATATGGGTCATGAATATCTGTATATCCAGACACAATTATTCAATTAAAATATCAATTTTATAATTAAATATTATAAAATATTTATGATAGAACTTCATATCTCAAAAACTCTAAGGATAACAGTTCTATTTATAACAGCATCCAAAATAACTAAATATTGAGGAATAAGTTTCAAGGGGGTGAAAAACTTCACTGAAAACTGTAAAACATTGCTAAAATAAATTAAAGATAATCCATATAAATGGAAAGACATTCCATGTTCATGGATTGCAGGACAATTTTGTGAAGATGTCAGTATTACCTAAAGGGATCTAAAGATTCAATACAATCTCCCTCAAAATTTCAATCGCCTTTTTTGCAGAAATGGAAAAGCTGATCTTCAAATTCATAAAGAACTTCAAAGGGACTCAAATTGCCAAAAATAATCTTGAAAAAGAATAGCAAAGTTGGAGCATTCACACTTTCAAATTTCAAAATTTACCTGAGAGTTACAGTAATCAAAACATTATAATACAATTAGGATAGACATATAGACCAATGGGATAGAATTGAGCCCAGAAATGAACCCATACATGTGATTTTGGTAAGGATGCCAAGAACATTCAATGGGGAGAAAACAGTCTCTTCAACAGTGGGTCTGGGGCAGTTGAACAACCACATGCAAAAGAATGAGGCTGGACCCCTACCTCACACCACATGTAAAAATTAATTCAAAATGGATCAGTGACCTAAATACGAGAGTGGGCAAAAGTAGGTCTACAGTTGTAATTCAAATAATACAATAATTAATCAAGAATAATACAAGAATAAACTCTGTGTTTCATGTACTCACAATTGTAAATCTACTTTTGCTTCCCCTCCCCCTGTATAAGAACTAATAGGAAAAAAATAGAGATAAATCTTCAGGATCTTCAATTTGGCCAAGGATTCCTAAATATGACTGATACCAAAAGCACAGCAACAAACATTTTTAAATAGATAATTGGACTTTAAAAGTTAAAAACTTTAGTGCATCAAAGGAAGCTATCAAATTGAAAAGCCTACAAAGTGGGAGAAAAATATTTGCAAGATAGGATATATATTCTGGTTCTACATACAGGGAATGTATATTCTGATTTAATCTGGTATCTGGAATATGTAACTGACTCTAATAATTCAACAAAAAGACACACAACCCAATTAAAAAATGGTCAAAGGACTTGAATAAACATTTTTCCAAAGGAGATATATAAATGGCTGACAAACACATGAAAAAATGCTTGACATCATTAGTCATTAAGGAAATGCAAATTAAAATCACAATGAGACACCTCTTTACACTCACTGGGATGACTATAATGACTTTTAATGGAAAATAAGTGTTGGCAAGGGTATGGAGAAACTGGAACCCTTGCACATTGCTAATGGGAACACAAAATGGTTCACTTGCTGTGAAAACAGTTGCTGTAGTTCCTAAAAAACATAAGCATAAATTACCATATGACCCTGCAATTCCACTCCACGGTATATACTAAAAAGAAGGGTAAGCAGATACATGTACATGTATGTTAATAGCAGCATTATTCGTAATAGCCAGAATGTGGAAACAGCCCAAATGCTTATTAAACGATGATTGGATAACCAAAATGTGGTATGTAGTATACATGCAGACACCAAATGTCCAGAGTAGATAAATCTGTAGAGATAGAATTCAGATTTGTGGTTGTCAGGGACTGAGGGCTGGAGGGCATGGCAGCAGCTGGTTAGTGGGGGTGGGATTTTACTTGATGATAGAAATGTTTTGGAGGTATATAGAGGTGGTGGTTGCCCACCATTGTGAGTTTGCTAAATGCCACTGAATGATTCACTTTAAAATGCTTAATTTTATGTGAATGTGAATTTCTCCTCAATAAATTAGTTCTTTAAAAACTCTAACGGTATTATTCACTCAGGATAGCTAAGTTTTGGTTATAATACAGGTTTATTTATCCCTTTAAATATCAAGACCTTTTATTATACAAAAGCACATACTAAGATGTGGTGATTTTTGTCAACATTGTAATGAAAAATTTTACATAAGTATTTGTCTCTTATCCTATATAATAGAACTAATATGCTAATTAGACCAAACAGCAGAACAACCGTCTGGACGACCTTTCAGACGAAGCCTGGGCTGTGAGGGCTGACCAAGGCTGCGGGGGGCTGCGAGGGCTGAGCCCCTTACACAAATTTCGTGCATAGGGCCTCTAGTTAATAATAAACACTTATGTAGCACTTTTTATGTAACAGGGACTATTCTTAGCCCCTTATATACATTAACACATTTAATCATCACAATAACCATATGAGGTAAGTATTTTTATATCCATGTTTTAGAGATAAGGAGAGTCGGACACAACAAGGTAAACTACTCTGCCAAAGCCACACAGCTAATAAGTGGTGGAGCTAGAATGTGAACTCAAGACCCCTTGCTCCTGTTACTGTTAACCCCTATAGTATAATGCATAATATCTTCCCCAGTATACAGTAGACTTCATAAAGGCTGGGATTTGAGTCCATGCCAGGCCTAGAGAAAAATCTAACACATATCGCAAGTGAATGAATGAACAAACAAAAACTATACTGACTTTGTATCAATATTTTCATAGACTAAGTGTTTATAACCCCTAAAATTCATATGTTGACACTTAATCCCCGAAGTGACAGTATTTGGAGGTAGGGCCTTTTGTCAGTGATTAGGTCATGAGGGTAGAGCCCTCATTAATAGGATTAGTGCCCTTATAAATGAGGCTCCAGAGATCTCCCTCACCCTGTCTGCCATGTGAAGGTATAGCAAGAAGATGGTCATCTCTGAATCAGGAATAGGACACTCCCCAGACACCAATCTGCTGGTCCCTTGATCTTGGACTTCTCAGCCTCCAGAATGTGAGGAATTAATTTCTGTTGCTTATAAGCCACTCAGCCTACCATATTCTGATATAACAGGCCGAAGAAACTAACAAATATTTTGGCAGTTAGAGACTTTTGTGTTTTCTGCTTTTCTCTCCCTGGTGTTTCAGAGAGGTGAGATTTTATATAAATAAGGCACTGTGCTAGACACTGCAGGCTATCCCCATATGAATAAGATGAATATCATTGAGTATGGGACCAGTGAACTACTATAAAGTTAGTCCTTATTTAAACTATATGAATTAGGAGAAACCATGACCAAAACAGATTTCTAAATCTCCCTATTTTACAAGTGAGATGATTTTTAATGTATAAAGTACTTACATATGTATTAAAATTGATGACTTAATTTTTAAAGCTAGTTAAGATACTCATCAAAGTTATTAAACACCTGACAGAATGGTTCATTTTCTGGTGACTTTATAGCAAACAGGGTTACAGGTCACTCAAACATCCTAATGATACATTGACTTATACTGGGAGCAAAGACATCAAAAAAAATAAAAATAAAACCACCATCTGGTTGTGTTTGGATACTGCATGAGCAAATCTGGCAGCTTTCTCATAGCCTTCCCTTTCATGTACCATTTTGTCATTCTGAGCTGACCATTTCAGCCAACATTATGTTCTTTCAGATTTGTCAAAATCTAAAAGTATTTTAACAAAAGCAGTTTAAACTCAACTATGTCATTTTTCAGACATTAATCAAGCAGTCTGGAAACACAATCTATTCCAGAAGGACAATGCAGACAGGCTCTGGCCCCATAATATCTGATTGCCGGCTTGATTTGTTATGTGCCATGTAGGGAGAAAGTTGTGATATCCCAATAAAATGTGTATGGAGTCCTGCTTTTCAAGATGTAGCTGGGCAAAGAACAACCAAAGAGGACTTGGCAGCTGTGTTTCATCTGGGTCAGCTGTTATTAAGGGGCTTTTGTCCATGACCACTTATTGAGCATCCTCTTTGAACCAGATGCAGCACTAAATATACAGTGGGATTATCCCTCCATTCTCTTCCATGCTGGCAGCACTTTGGCAGAATTGTCTTTCTTTCAGTTCCTAGCATGCACCAGAGTCCTTTTGCCTTCAGTCTTCAAAGGCTCTGTTCCCCTCATCTGAATGAGCACTCCCACCCCATTTCACCAGGCCATTTTCTACTTATCCTTTGACTCAGGTTAAATGTGTCTTTATCAAAGACTTTCAGTGACACCCTATACTGGTAGATATCCCATTACCTCTTTCATAACACCTTGTACTTTTCCTTCAGAGCACTTAACAGAACTATAATTAAATAGTTATTTACCTATAATTAGTTTCATATTCTCTGCTAGGTATAAGCTTCAGGAAAGCCAGGACAGAGTCACTCTGAGTCACCACTAGATTCCCAGCCACTACATGAGAGTGTTTGACACAGAATAGAGGCTCAGTAAGTGTTTGTTGAATGAGTAACTGAATGAATGCAGACAGACCATGCCCTCTATTTAATCACAGTATAGCACTGTTTCATTTTTATTGCATTATCTATGCTCTTTTCAGAATTCTTATTTTTAAATTAAGCTATAAATGCTAAAAAAATAAAATGACCTAGGACTTGAACATGGTGGGGGTGGTTAGTGATGAGGTGGGTGGTGGGGAGATGAGTTAACTTCCACTTAGGTCTATCAGAACATCCAACCACCAGGGCATAGTGTGGTTTCACAAAAATGAGACTAAAGCCCCTTTCCATGTATTCTCTATAAAGTCTCAAAGAAAGTTTGAGAGTCAGTAGTTGCTAAATTAAATGGTCTTAATGATTAGCCTTTATATTAAATTAATAAACCAATAGGTTTTTTATTGATGGTTTTATACTACAGAATTTTTCTCAAATAATAACCCAATAAATAGTGAAACAGTTCTGGGTACAAAGAGAGAGTAGATATATAGAAAGAGAAGGTGACACTGAGGGGATTTGAGCTTTTTAATATGAAATCTGATTTGCATGTCAACCATGTTCCTGTAAGATTCAGATTGCCTGCACTAACGTGGTTAGTGTTTACACTTACATATGATGGTTTTTGAGGGATGATTGGTTGAATTTTTCTTACTACTCACATGCACATATTTACAAACAAATTTTTGCACTATATTCTAAGATTTATATAAAAAAGAAAATAAAAACTATACCTAAGCTAACCATCAAAACTTATTTTACATGTTGGTATATTTCCTTGTCTTTTTGCCATTTATACACTTATTTGATTTTCTACAGTTGAGACAGAGTTTCATATATATATACTAGAGGCCCAGTGCATGAAATTCATGCACAGGTAGGGTCCCTAGTGGGTGCTGGCTGTTGGCTGGGGCCTCCCATTGCCTGGTGGGGCTGGTTGGAGGGAGGAGCCGTGGGTGGTTGGCCAGCTGCCCCCGCCTCCTAGTCGAACTCCAGGTTGAACTCCCAGTCAAGGGGACAATTTGCATATTAGGCTTTTATTATATAGGATAATTTTCATTTAACTTCTTTTAAATCTTCACCTGAGGATAGGTTTTTATTGATTTGAGAGAGAGGGGAAAGGAGAGAGAAAAGGGGGGATATGAGAGAAACATTGATTGCTCACCCTGGTATGCACCCTGACCAGGAATCGAACCCACAACCTAGGTATGTGCCCTGACCAGGAATCGAACCTGCAACCTTTTAGTGTACAGAATAACATGCCAATCAACTGAGTCATCTCGCCAGGGCATTTAACTTTTTATCTTGAGTCTTTCCCATATCATTAAGCCATCTTCATAAATACAATTTCTTGTGGCTCTACTGGAAATCCAAGCTGTTTATTTTTCAGAAATTATAAACATATATTGACATAGACCTTTGTCTGAGTCTTTTATTTTTTTTACTTTAGGATAGATTCATAAAGTGAAATTACTGAGTAAAATGGCATGTACATTTTAAAGGCTTTTGATACATGTAGTAAAATTGCTTTTTTGAATGCTAAGAGCAATTTAATTCCTATTTGCTACATATGACAAGGCTTAATATCTTTGCCATATAAAAGGTCATACAAATAAATGAGAAAACTGTTCTAATAGTAAAATAGATTAAGGCTATGATCAGAAAATTTACTAAAACTAAAATTTACGTAGTCATATAAATATATATGAACAACATCAAATCTCACTAGGAATACAAATTATAATAAAAATACTATATTAATTATAATAACTTTTCAGTTGAAAATATTCAAAGATAAGATTTATTCTTTATTTTCTTCTTAACATTAGGGGAAGCTGAGTAAAGGGCATATAAGAACTCTGTACTATTTTGATAACTTTTCTATAGATCTAAAATTATTTCAAAATAAAAAGTGAAAATTGTAATTTGTTCATAAATAGCTGTAGTGCTTATTCAGTAACATCATTGTACTTACTGATCTCATATAAATAAGCCAGAGAAATCCCAGAAACCTTCAATGAAGTATACCTAAGTAGCTCTTCTCTCAAGGTACATTCTAGTATTAAAAACAAATATAAGCTATTTCCAGTGAATGCTCTTACTTATTGCACAAGTCTCTGAACCTACTCCATATGTTACATACTCTCTCGTTTAATCCTTGTACAGTCCTAGAAAATAAGCAGTAAAATGATCAGGCTCATTTTACAGATGAGAAAGCCAAGGATGTAAGGTTGAACAATGCATCCAAAATCATATTCTAAAATGATTTACTTTAATTGGTTTCATTTATAAGATCTGTCCATTTGGCAGAAATGGCTTACATTTGGGGATTGAATGTTTGTCTTTATTTCCAGCTGGATATGGTGTACCTTTTCCAACAGATGAGCCTACAGACATTATTCCACGGAGCTGCCAACTAACGACAGATGTTCCACAAGTCACACAGCTGCTAAACATGACCAAACTCCGCCAAACTATAATAAAACTCGGAGGTCATCCTCTAAGCTCAGCAGAATCAGGTATGCACTTGGGCACCTAAATTACAAGCATAATTATTTGTAAGACCAAAAGAAAGGGGAAAAAACAACCTTGCAATTAATCTTTGTGGCTTGAATCTAAATACTACACTTCAGCATTGACTCATGTCAGTGAAATATTATTTTAAACTTCTTTTTAGCAACTAAAATTTTCCTGGAATTTTTACATAATAAATCAAAACATCCTCAATTATTCCTCTCCTTTTCCTACATGCTGCCATTTATACCTCCTAAACATCTCTTAAATCTGTATTTCTGTCTTGTTTTTCATTCATTGTTCTCCTCCCCAATGTCATTCATCTTAGCCTCTCAGTTAATCTCCACATTGCTGTAAGAACTCTCTTTCTGATAATAGAAATAGAAATATGATCCTGTCACTCTAATTAAAGACTTTTTAAATTAAATGCCTTTTCAACTATCTTAGAAAACAATGTGAAAAGACCCTTTGGAACGCACACAAAGCCAGCCTCCTGTATCCCAAGCCTACAGCACAGTTTTCTTTCCGGACACCTTTCCCTCACTCCCCATGTGTGATCGCCTGATCACTCTGTGGGCTTTCACATGTTTATATTTGGGGATTGCTGTTTCGTTGGCCTAAAATGGCTTCAAAGCTTGCCTTTCTGCTTGGAAAAACTCCCATTTACCTTTCTAGACCAGTGGCTCCTAACCTTTTGTTGGCCATGCCCCACCTAAGCATCTCTAAAATCCTAATGCCCCCTGTGACATATAATTCTTATTCAAAAAGTGAACTCCTGCCGAAACCGGTTTGGCTCAGTGGATAGAGCGTCGGCCTGCGGACTGAAGGGTTCCAGGTTCGATTCCGGTCAAGGGCATGCTGGCACATCCCCAGTAGGGGGTGTGCAGGAGGCAGCTGATTGATGTTTCTCTCTCATCGATGTTTCTAACTCTCTATCTCTCTCCCTTTCTCTCTGTAAAAAATCAATAAAATATATTTTTTTAAAAAAAGTGAACTCCTGTTTATGTGTAGTAAGCCTACAAGGCCATTAACTTGGTCTAAACAAGCTTCCAAAGAACATAGCATCCATGAAAGAAAAAAATAAAAGAACAAAAGGACAGTTGAAATACTGAGGAAGAAATCACTAAGATGTTGTTAAAAAATAATAATATGAAGTGATATGAAAAAATAGCAAATAAAGTTTCAAAACATATAATAAAGAACTGAAATGCATACATATGTCACAATATATATTTATATACTGTATATGAGGCCCCTAGAACCATAAGAAATGCAAAACATTCACTATTAATAACTCATTCTCGAATTGACCCCTTAAAAATGAAATTGCCCTCCTGTAGGGTGTGTGCCCCACGTTGGGAACCACTGTTCTCTACCCAACTCAAAGGCCACCTCTTCTATGCAGCCTTTCCTAACTCTAACAAGCCTTGTTCTCCTCTTTCCATGACTTTTCCCCTTTTCTTTTTCTTACTTTTTTTTTTGCAATACTTTTTCATATGTCTGCATACCCCAATAAAGTATGACTTCCTCATTCTTCTATTTCCCTAGCTTCTAACACAGCATGTTCCCTTTACCGGGCCAGGCACTGCAGACTCAAATTACAAAAGAGGCCAGTCAGAAAACATAAATAAATAGTGACCTGGATGCCTGGATATTTGACACATAAAAACATTTTCTTTCAAAAGTGAGCCTTATTGGGAGTGGAGGGGAATTAGGGAAGAGGTTTGAGATAGTGCATCAAAGACATGGTTCTCTACTATTAAAGCAGTAACATTAACTACTATGCAAGTGATACAGTTGGTGGGAAATAACACTCAGCCCCTTTGAGGGAGCTGTAGGGAGTGGTGAGGGCTGCAGCAAACTAGAAGCTCATTGTTGCTGTAGAAGGGGAAACTTCAGCTCAGTTCTGGCCAAGTGCTGCCTTGCTGGAATGCAGACCCAGTCTCACAGTTCCTCCTTTTTCCCCCCCAAGAATGGTATCCCGATGTTTATGATAAATCTCCCAATTTTAAAATATTATCAAAAGTCTAAATTTTTTTGTAAGCCTAACAAAACATGCCAGTGCATGCCAGTTCTCTGTCCCTGCCATACTTACCATAGCTATTGACCAAATGAATGAATAGTGCTTTACAAATCAAGAAGCCTAATATTATTTAGATGAGTTGTTCTCAACCTCCTGTGTTTTAGAATCACCTGAGATATTTTAAAAATAACTGATATAAAAAATTTTTATTATAATGTCTATGCTCCATTCCAAGAGATTCTGATTTAATTGGCCTGGGATGAATGTTTTTAAGCTCCCCCAGCAATTCTAATGTGCAGGGTTGAGAACCACAGGGTCACTTATTCCCACAAAGGTCATGTGGTTTAGATGACACTCATAAACACTAGAGTGATTCAGAGGGGGTGAAATGGTCCTCATAGGGCACTTGTGGAAGAAGTGGATTTTAAAAGTATTCAGTAAACTATTGTATAGGTGTTTGTAATGAGTAAATAAATATAAGATTTGTGGATGTGAGAGACGGCACAGCACACTTCATGGAGCAGTTCCTGAGGGATTGCTGGGAGGAACAGCCTGAGTGGGCAGAATGACTGTGTTGGGAACAAAAAGTGTGCCTCGTGTTCCTAAAGTAGAGAAATTATCATTTCTTTTTAGGAAGTTGAAGTTGATGTCAGGATTTAATATGAATTTGTAAATCAAGTGAGACCAGAGATTAAGGAGTACAACTAAAATGTCTTTGCAGCAAGTGTCTGTGAAAGTGGGACATAATGACCCTGAGGGGAACTGCAGGGGAAAACTGGCAGGACTTTGTGATTCTCAGATAACAGGTGGGGGAGGGAGAGTGGTCAAAGTTTGAGAGGTCAACATAGAAATAGGAAAAGGAGATACCCAGCATGACATGAATGAGCTGCAAAAATGGACTCAGTCTTACTCTGTACTTATCCTATGTTCATTTAGTCTGGTGAATTTCTAATATATCATCAGCACTACATGTCCTAAATGATATATTCCTAAAGAATTGGGATTGATCTTACAATTTTTTCAGTGTAAACCCTGGCAGAAGACCATGTGTAAATAAGCACTACATTTTTAAGCCCTTTACTATTACTGACTTACAGAACAATAGAGAGAATATATAATGAACCCCCATATCTCCATCTTCTGCTTCCACGATTACCAACTTTGGGCAGAATTTTTGATAACAATGAGGGCATAAGTAGTGAGAATTTGTACATTTATTATATGCACTATCTTTAGATGGGTGGGGGGAGAAAGAGAGATATATACAATCCATTTTCATTACAGGATCTTTAGAAAAGATATAAAAGGATGAAAAAGATCCCACTACCCAGACAGCCACTTTAAACACATTGGGTTAAAATTCAATCTTAATGGAAGATTTGCCACAGAATGAAATGAGTAAGAGTGTTTTCGATAAACACACTATGTGTATCTAATAGGCTGTGATAGTTTTCAGTAATAGAAATGGTTAAGCTGTAAAGCCTATCAGATAATTCTCTGTGATTACACATGCTATTTGTCTTTTCTTTATCTCAGTGTTTTAAGAATTAACTATGTCTTTAAAAAAGAATGTAAGTCTATAATCAAATATTTTAAGTGTCTTTTTTATTTAAAGTTCAAGGATACATAATGCCTGAGATTAAAGAGGAATTTGAATAAATATTAATTGCATCATTAAGTCAAAATTAAACAGAAACTTTTTCATAGGCCATATTTGATCCCAACTTGTAGAAGATGATGTTAGTTCATATTTTGCAAATTTCATAAATGGGTTCTCAATGCATAATAATTGTTCATTTGAGTCATATATACAAAAAATTAATAATCATCTAATAGCATATTTCTTCTGCCCTGTGAATCCCAATTATATTTATATTCATTTATAATCATAGAGCTTATTATTATTTCTCTTAAGTAAATCTCATTGCACATGTATGGCAGCTAAGATTACATGAACATATATTGAACTTTGTGGCTCTCTTTCTATAAATAATTTTCTTTTTTTTTAATGGTTCTAAAGATGCTTAAGGAACTTAGTGCAAATTACAGCAGCATGAAAAGGGAAGTAGAGGCCATGAACCTATAAATAATTTTCAATTGCTAATTTTGACATGTGTGGGCTTTGAAATTAGATGAATATAATAATAATTTTGTTCTCTGTGTAAGATATTTTATCTGAAAGATGTAGCTTACGAATAGTGCCTAAGGACAGACTTTTTAATCACAGAAAAGCCAGGAGATATTTCTTTATTTGAACTAGGTATTTTTGTGTCTTTCTAAAAAAAATGGACTCCCCCTGCTGAGATTTGAATTGCATGAGAACGGGCTGTGTTTTTGTAATTGACTGTACAGTACTCGTGTAAATTGTATTTTATTATAAATGCACATATTGAGAGATCCCTTGTGAAGCTGCTGCAGGAAGAAGTAGGTGTTTCCTATGGATGCTTTCCAGCATGTTTACCCAAGCAAAAAAGGAAACATTGAGCCTGGCCTGGCCACTGTGGCTCAGTGGTTGAGCATCAACCTCAGAACCAGGAGTTCACAGTTTGATTCCTGGTCAGGGCTCTACCCTCAGTAGTGGGGGTGCAGGAAGCAGCCGATCAATGATTCTCATTATTGATGTTTCTCTCTCTCTCTCTCTCTTTCTCTCTCTCTCTCCCCCCTTCCTCTCTGAAATCAATACAAATATTTTTTTAAAAGAAACATTGAAACTTCTGTTTTAGAGTACACTTTATTAAATATCATATAACTTGATCAAAAGGATTTAACAAAATTAATAAAATAATTGTTTTTCCATAAAGCCAGTGTTACCACATATTGGTACTGTTCACTTGTTCACTTTGTCAATTCCATTCCTGCTACACATTAGCTAATGAGTGTTCGTCTGCAGATGACTGTGAGATCTGATTATCTTATTTTCATTAATGGGATCACAGTTTAATTGAACCAGAGAATCAGATCTGGTTATTGAAGTTGATCATTCAGCTACTAATGACAAGATGTGGTAGTCCACTAAGCACAAATCAAAACTAGTAATTTACTTTAAAATTAGGAGGCAGTTTTCTCAAGTGCCCTTCTTTCCACAGCAGCAGTCTCATTGGATTTTTGCTCCTTTTAAATAAGAAGCATTCCTATCTCCTAGCACAACTGCAAACAGGTGAATTAATGCATCTAGCAAAACCAGGAAATAATCATCTAACTGTAGTTGGCATTGGTGAGGTTCTTATTAAAATTTCTTCTTGGATTCCACATTATGAAAGTAAAATTTGAGTCAAGTAACAAAATCTACCGTGAAGTAGAACCTAAAAAAAAAAGAGGAGTAAGATTCTGACTTCAGGGAAAAACAAGACACTCTTTTGATTTCTTCTTTTCTAAACTCAGACTTTTGGTAAACCGTGTTTTAGGATTATTGGTTATAGAGATGCCACAATTTCTAGTTGCAATGTTTGATCCTAATTCAGAGTAAACTCAGCCACCTCTTACATTTGAAATGTATATCTTCTTTCTCTGTCTTTAGTAAAAATGAGGCATAATTGATCACATTCCTTCATTAAAAATTTTTAGATGTGAAAGGAAGTTAGTATGGATAGTGATCTGGTGTCTGTAATAGCACAAATCATTTATAGAGGCAATTTTAATTTTTCTGTGGTATTTCTGCCAAATGTCAAAAAACTTTGATATGTAAGACATAATATTAAATATGAAAATACATTTAATCAGTTTGATGATTGTGCTAATTTTGCAGGATTGACTCATTCCAACCTTTATATTTTTCCCATAGATGTCTATTACAGCATTGCTTATAATAACAAAAACCTAGAGACAAACTATTTGTGCATAATAGGGAATTGATTAAATAAGTACACAATAAGATATTATGTATGCAGGTATATAGATGAACCAGTCTTCTTGTGATGGTCTAGAAAGGTCTCTAAGCCATGCCAATCAGCAAAAATGGAGACAAAGAATGCTGTTTCTATATGACCCCAGTGAAAGTGCTTATGGATGCTGGTATATGCATATATTTTTGAGGAAACACCAGAAACTTAATTACCTTTAGGACAGGGACTAGTAGAGGTAGTGGAGGGAAGATAAGACTTGTATTTCTCATATTATATCTTTATTAGAGAATTTTAATTTTCTAAATATAGTCATAATTTGTTATGTCAGCAGGTGTATATTGCTACAATTATGAGACATTTCTAATTTCTTCTGTACACATTTCTGTCTTTTGAAAATTCAAAGAATTGTTATTAAATTAAAATATATTTATTTACTTATATCAATATTTGCATGTAAAATACGTAATGGGAAGGGGATCCAGAATTATTGACAAAATAAAATCTTAAAGTATATAATTAAATATTAAATTTGTTTATTGGTTTAATAATGAAATATACTATAAGATAATCTATGCTATATTGGTATGAATTATGCTGACATACATTTTTACTAATAGTGAACATGGGAATAGAATCATCAATGACTTCCAATAACTCCCAAGAAACTCTATAACATCACCCTATTTTTATTTTCATCACAGCACTTATCATTACCTGATATTTTCTTGTTTACTTGTTTGCTTATTGCTGATTCCCGGTCTGGAATTTGAGCTTAAAAACTGCAGAATCCTCTTTATTGTTGTATCCCTAGCACCTAGCTCAATGCTTTACATGTCAGGAGCTCAGTAAGTATTTGTTGATTAAGTGATCGAATGACTGAATCAAATGCTAGCCAAATAATTTGAGCAGGTAAGTATATTAGGCAACAAATCATCATCATCGTCTTCATCATTATAGCTAACTTTTTTTGAGTTTTTACTGTGTTTTTACTGTGTTCCAAACACTAAACCCTTTACATAGTGTAATAGTCAAGGTTATCCAGACACACACACACACACACACACACACACACATATATACATATACATCCTATATAATAAAAGCCCAATATGCAAATCGACCAAACAGCAGAACAACCAGTGGAACAACCAGTTGGCACTGAACACCAGGGGGCAGACACTCAATGCAGGAGCTGCCCGCAGGCCCCAGGCCAGCCAAGGCGGGTGCCAGCAGAGGCCTCTGATCAACCCGCCTGTTGCCCCACAGATCAGCCCTGGTCGCCGGCCAGGACCCTACATATGCACGAATTTTGTGCATCGGGCCTCTAGTATACATATACATATATATATACACATACACATACACATACATATACATATAACTTCCATCATTTGGCTTAGAAATAGAAGTTTCCTAAACAGAAGAAGGCTTCCCTGAAACTAATTCTTAAAAGTAATAGTGAGGCCCTAGCCAGTTTGGCTCAGTGGATAGAGCATCAGCCTGCGGACTCAGGGGTCCCAGGTTCGATTCCGGTCAAGGACATGTATCTTGGTTGTGGGCACATCCCCAGTGGGGAGTGTGCAGGAGGCATCTGATTGATGTTTCTCTCTCATCGATGTTTCTAGGTCTCTATCCCTCTCCCTTCCTCTTTGTAAAAAATCAATAGAATATATATATATTTTTAAAAAGCAATAGTGAGAAATTGCATCATAATGGAGGGCAGTAATTAAGAATGCATCTGTGAAACCACACTGCCTGGTTATCCCAGCTCTACCACCCACTAATTACTTTATCTCTGTGAGCCTCAGTCACCACTGGGAGAATAAGGGATTGTGAATGGACTTTGCAAATTATAAAATGTTATTCAAGAGGGAAGATATTAATTACATATTTATAAGCTTTTACTCCCTACTAAGGATAGTTAGCATGTTATATGCATGTTTCATGTAATATAACAAAAAATACAGTACTTAAGTGCTATTATTATCTCAATCTTATAACTAAGAAGGTGAGGTTTAGAAAGGGTAGCTTGTCTAAAATTATATTGCTCTACTAGATAAGCCTTACTTTTGTATTTTTCACATTCTTTATACCAATGTACATATAGTAAAATAAAATTAACATAATTCAAAGTCTGGATTCTAGTAGAAGTTTAATTCTGATTTGATTATTAGATAATAGATATAAGTCTTGAGCATGACCCCTCAATGATTAGAGTTGAAAATTCAGCCGGATTTTCTGGTTAAGCTTTGAAATCCCTGCAAACTGAAATTACTATAATAATTACAACATTGTATCTTGAGACAAAAATGAATGTTTATTTTTCTAAAAGACAATTAGAGAGTAGACCCTCAGGTTTTATAATCTAACTACAAAGGCATGTACCCCTCGGTAAAATAGCAAAATAATTAATGGTAACATCTCTGACCTACACCAAGTTCATTTTCTACAAACTCAAGAAAACGAACTGCCTAGAGCATGGCTTTAATCTAATCTTGATTTTAACCTTATGTTATGCATATTGATGTCAGCTCTTAAAAGAGCTCCTTTTAGAATTCAAAAGGCATACCTTTCTACTTTTAGTTTTCTTTTAAGATTTTTATCATTATAGAAACTTTGTCCCTTCTACTTTTTACTTTAGAAACCAAAGGTCTAAATTACTTTTCCTTGTAGGTTTTAATTAGGACCCTATTATAGTAAATACATAGTATGACACATGTTTATATCCTGTTAGTTAGAGCGTCATCATGATATGCCAAGGTTGTGGGTTCGATCTCTTGTCAGGGCACATAACAAGAGTCAACCAATAAATGCATAAATAAGTAGAACAACAACAAAGGAGAAACTAAATAGTGGAGTATTAGTATACTTTGCTTGGTGGGGGAAAAATGTATTAAAATTTTTAAAAGTTAAAAAATAAATGTAAATATAAATACACAGTGTTATATTATTCTTTAGAGAAATCCTGTAGTAGGTGCTCTTTTAAAAATATAGAATCACGTAATTTTCTGTGACTTAGGGGATTATATCATATCAGTTTTAAATATGTCTTTAATATCCAATGGATAACTATCGCTAAGCAAAAAATTCCTGAGAAATTCAAGGTACTTAGGAATTTTAATAATTTAAATAACTCTGAACTAGTTGTTATGTTTATTTTGTTGTAATTATAACGAACTGTATCAGTATGATTTTTTCAAAAAAATTTTATTAATTATAATTCACATAAACATTATATATTAGTTTCAGGTGTGCAGCATAATGATGTAATATTTGCATATATTATGAAATGATCACCACAATAAGTCTAGTTAACATAGTCACAAAAAAAGTTTTTTCTTGTGATGAGGACTTTTAAGATCTACTCTCTTAGCAACTTTCAAACATGTCATAAAGTATTAACTATGTACATTGCATCCCATGACAGTTGTACCTTTTTCAATATGATTTTTTTAATACTCCTTCCCCAAAATCCTCTTTTTAGTCATAGACACTATCCTCAATTTTGGTGAGATTTATCCATTGTCTACCATCTGCTATGCTTGGTTCAGCAGATGGGAGTACGTACAGTACCAAATCAATGGTCTTTCTACTGGAACTTAACTTAATGGGGGAACCTGCATATAGATAAAGAATATGAAAAAACATCAAGGAAATTGCCACTGTAAGATGTTTGAACAGAAAGATATATCCTCATGGTTTCTATCACTGGGAAAAAAAGAGGGGGGTTCTTATTCTGGTACCAAAAATTCCCATCTAGGCCTATGCCATATTCCATACAACCCTTCAGTACCCTCAGTGGCTATTTTTTTTCTGGGAAATCCACATTTGAGAACAAAATCAATAGGTTAGGATTTGTTCTACTGGTCACAAAATACCTGTAATTTGTGTGTCATTTCTTTCCATTATTGATCCTGAGAGACTAACAGTGTTTTGTTGACTCTAAATGGATATTTGTAAATGACTGGAGAAAAAAATACAGATTCACACATAGCCATGTCTACTTGTTAACACTACGAAATTTCTCCTATAACCTGAATAGGCATCTGACTCTGGTACCATAGCACTGCTGCTGTTGAGAGCCACACCATTTATGTAAATACCAATGTCTTGCTCACTGTTGACCCTTCTCTCTCATCCCCCACTCCCTGGCAGTTGTCCAGTTCTGTTCAGTCTTCCTCCTAGATTTACGCATAAAACCTTCCATTGGATTTTTCTTAAAATGAAATTCTAATCATAGTTAGAAATATTTAGTCATTCAATCCAACTTGTATTCTGACCCATTACATTTAATGGTTCATTCATTTTACTCAGCAAGGTTTTATTATGTACTTACTCTGTGTCAGGCACAGGTCTAGGTGCTAGAAATTTAGGGGTGACAAAACAGGCCACTGAGTTTATACCCACGGAAGCACACATTATCAGAGAACCCCAAAAATGCATGTAAAAGCGCAATTCTGACAAGTTATACAAAGGAAAGTTTATGGAAGTACCTGTACTAGGGGGACTTTACCCTAGTCAGAGACGTCAGAGAAGACTATTCTGAGGAAGTGATACATGAGCAGAAGAGGAAAAGTACTCTTCTAGCCACGGAGACCAGCATGTACAAGTGCTCTGCTAGGCAGGAAGAACTGAGGAGGTCATTCTGCTGAGAGACCAGAAAATGAGGGATGTAAGATATGAGGATGGAACATGCAGATTTTTGCAGGTGATTTTAAGGGCTTTTTTCTTAATTCTATTAGTAGCAGGGAAGCCATTGAAAAGTTTAAGTGAGGAAGGTGAATGACCCAGTCAGATTTATGTTTGAGTAAGACCACTCTGGCTATATTTTGGAGAAGGCATGGGACAGGGAGCCAGAGTAGATACAGTAGATCACTTGAGAGGCTTTGAAATCATCCAGGAGAGGGATAATGGTCGCTTGGATTGCATTGCTGGTAGAGAAAGTGGAGACAATTAGACATGAATTGGATATGAAGAGGATAGAGGGAGGTGCTAAGAATGACACCTCGATTCTGACTTTTCAACCTGGATGGATTTTGGTACCACTCATTAGGCCAAGTTTTCAGTTTGAGGTGTTTCTGAGGCATCCAAGAGGCCCTGGTCAAGAAGGCACTGGATACGGGAGTGAAACTCAAAAGAGAGCACAGACTAGAGATAGAAACTAGGGAGTTTACCTGATATCTGAATCTGCCTTACAATATCCAGAAGTGCTTTACAGGTGTCTGCTTGAATACCTTCCAAGTGACAGAAAAGTCACTGCCTAAATTGTACTCATTTCTTCTTATTCTGCCATTTGGACAAATAGAATATGTCTTCTATCTACTAGGGCTTCAGGAATTTGAAGAAAACTGGAATCATTTATCTTCTCACCTAGCCATCCACCTCAGATCTTCTGTCCAGCAAAAGTCTCTCAAATGGATTCAGCAATCTAGCCCTTGCCCATCTCTTCAGCTTCCTCTATTTATTACAAACACAAAAACAGACCCGAAATACCCTAAACACACACATATTGCTCCCACTCAGATCTAAGTATTTGGAGCTTCCTAAGTATGGCATGTTTTCACAACTTCTATATCTTTTTTCATGCTATTGCATGGAAAAGTGATTTTTAATTCCCTCACATGTAAAATTGCAGCTCTACGGCAGAGGCTAATGAGACCAACTAGCTATCTGTAGGAATGTTTCAGGGGAATAGGTCAGACAGAAAGCCAGTAGCTCTTTCTTTTCTGTTCTCTTGCCATTCATTCTATGGTATTGTTAACAGCAGCCTAATCTAAGGCAATCATCTACAGACAGTTTCTGTTTTATTCTGATGCTAGCAAGAAGGCTGTGCTGTAAGCTACAGGCCAAGGTCTGTGTGTTCAGGGACACTTTCAAAAAGGATCAGGTGTTTTGTTATCCTTGGGGAGCTATCCTTGCCCCCACCGGTTGCTGGTGGGAGTAGGCTTCCTGAGATGTCAGGAGAAAAGGAATTTTCTGAGACTTGTACAGGAGGAGGAGATACTGTAGAAAATGTTATTTCTGTGGAATTAAACTCCTAAATTTCTAAGGTCCCATTTTCCTTGTCCCACCAAGGGAGAAGTCCATTTTGCCTTCAGCAGAGCTGGGATTAAAGCCATTGCTCAGAGTTTCGTTCCACAGTCTAATCCAGCATCAGGCTAGCTTAGCTTGTGGTCCCCGCTGCAGTCCTTCATTCCATTGGACATGGGGTCCACTTGGCCATGGGCCATTCAACTAGGAACACAGGCAAATACAAGAGAGCAACAAGAGCCAAGAGTCCCAAGCATATGAACTTGCTTTATCTGGGAATTATGTATTTCCAAATTTTTAGTGTCTTATAGTGGCCCCACCCCCTCTGGCCAATGATTTTTGTCCCAGTTTAGACTGACAGGTACATTTCCTATGTCACCCAGACTTTATTGCGCGTGTGCCCATCTCCCCTTTGTCCAGTCCCTTCCCTCAGTGATTGGTCTGCAGAGGGAATGGATCAGTGGTTCCCTGGGGAGAGTAAAGTTGCAGCTTGCTAGTGAAGCTGCCCAGATGGCCATGCTTATAATGTCTGGCCCTCCCTTAGCTCCTTTCGTGTTATTAATGCCTAGCTGATTACAATGGTAATATTTTGAACTACTGATAGATACTTCAGCAAAGCCTCTTGGGTCCAGACTTCCAAGCTGGCAGTGCTTAGACAGATTTCACACCACACAGTGGACTGAGTCAGGGTTTCTAGGTCTCTGTAGTTTGAAAGCAGATGGCTTCTTGAAAGCAGTTCACTGACCCAAGATCCAGAAGAACAATTACAGAGAACTGAATGGACTGATGAGGGAAATTTAATCATGGCTGCTTGTTTGGAAATATTGTTTGTGCAGTTGTGATGTTCTATTTTTATGGATATGTGAAGAAGCCCTTTTTATTTCATTAGTTTCTTTTTCTTGGTCAGTAGCTCTTAAATGTCCAGGACTGTAGAACGAATGTGGACTCATTCAGGGCCAACTCATATTCAAGTTGGTCCTGTCTTGCAAGTGGGCACAGCAGAAGGTTTTTTAGGTTATGGGCAGTATTTTGAGGCAAGGCCCATCACCCTCACCTGCATATGGTGAGCGGAGACTAACTACAGTCACAAGGAACCCCACAGTCTGGTCTAATCAAGCGTTCCTTAGGCAGCCTTCCATAGGGTCAGAGACCCAGGCTCCTTTCATCTATGGCTTCTCTGGGAAAAGCCTTTCACTGAATCTTGTGCATCTTGTCAAGTGATGGAGGAAGAGAGAACACAGAGGGTTATGCAGGAGGTTTTAGGAAGTGGTTTACCCTTCTCACGTTCCATTAATCATAACTCAGTCACATGGTTCATGGAACTACCGGGAAGGCTCAGAAATGTAATTTATCTGTGTGCCTGGAAAAAGGCAGCAGGGTTTGGTGAGCATACCTGCCTCATTCTGGAGGTGATACCAGTTGTCTCTTTCTCCCCCAAACCTTCAGTGATTCCCTGTTGCCTACCAACTTGAGAATAAGCTCTTAGCATGTAAGCTCTTGCGATGTGACCCTAGTCCATCCTTCCAGCTAAACTGGTAAATTCATTATTCCCCAAGCATACCTCACCCTTTTGCTCTTCCATGCCTTTATTCAGGCACTTTCTCTGGCCTAGGGCACCCTACATCTCTTACTTTTGAACTCTTCAGTCATTCAAGGGCCATTCAAGAGGTCACTTATGCTTCATTCCCACTGGTCCGCCTTATGTTATAGTTATGTTTACTTGTACTACCACCTCCCTTCAGACTCCCTGAGGGCAAGCAATATGTCTTATCTATTTTGTGTCACTGACAACTTCTAGGAAATGCCTGAGAGAGTACTCAAGCAAATATTTGTTCAGTTGAGCTGGATAGTTTTATTTAAATTATTCCCTTAAAGAGAAAAATAAGATGTATTTTTTAGTAGTTTTCCACTTTTCTTACTCTTTTTCTTTGAGGAAAAATATTTGTGGTAGTAGTTCTCAAATGATAGTGAGCTTGTTAAAATTATAGATTTCTGCCCACCTTCCACACCCCTGTGCCCAAGATTCTAATTCTACAGATCTAATCTGATATTGGGCCCCTATATCTGCATTTTTTAATAAGTGCCATTACACTTATTAATTTACTGTTATTACCTTCCTTTAACAAAACAGATCAGTTCCTTAACAGAGGAACAGGTAGTGTGCGGAACAGTAAAAATCAAGATGTTTGTCATATCGCCTTTGGATCCAAAGTTCTTGGACCACCTCCACTCTCTGGCAGAAGAAATAACATGAGGATATCCAGTGAGGTAGGAGCAAGGTGTGAGGAGCTTATCTCCAGCAAGTGGCAAGGGAGGGGAGGGTTGTTTCCAGTGCATGGTTAGATGGGGTAGAATGAGGGGGTTTGAGAGACTACATGCCAAAAGCAGAAGGCTTGAGTAAATTTTGAACAGAAACTCTGGACTTTAAAAGACCTTAAAATTGTTTCCTTTTTGTCGTGTCAACACATTTAACAATTTTGAGTATTCTTTTCATTAAATATGTTCACAAAACTTAAAGGTAAAAATGTATGTGAGTACAGTTTGTGGTCTCCTTCAGGAGGGAGTTGGATCCTCACCAGAAACCTTATACTGAACAGATTCTCAAATGTTATATTTTTATTTTTAATTTCCTCTGAGTTTCTGACAATCACAGTGATTTTCACCTCAACTCCTAGCTCCTAAAGATGGAGTGTAGTGCCCTAATCGTTTTGGCTCAGTGGATAGAGCGTCGGCCTGCGGACTCAAGGGTCCCAGGTTCTATTCTGGTCAAGGGCATGTACCTTGGTTGCGGGCACATCCCCAGTAGGGGGTGTGCAGAAGGCAGCTGGTCGATGTTTCTCTCTCATCCATGTTTCTAACTCTCTATCCCTTTCCCTTCCTCTCTGTAAAAAACCAATAAAATATATTTCTTAAAAGAAGATGGAGTGTAGCAAATAAGCACATTTTAATTTATATGTCTAGGAAACTTGTCTTTTTATCTCATTATTTCTCTCCTTTTTTCTAATTTTCTTTCATAACTTCCCTCTCCAACAACTTTTAATCTTCTTGTTTCCTCTAGTTTTTTACTCTCTTTATTTCTCTAAATATTATTTCTTCTATGTAGGTTCTAAAAATAAATGCAGTTCCTATATTTTAAAATGTGCAATTCCTTTTCCTTATAGACAATAAGATCCATTGGGTCCAAAAATAACCGATCATGCCAGCCGTCCACAGTGGAGAGGTGTGTTAACAATGCAGAAATGTCAGCTTTGCTGATTTCTGAGTCTGAGGAGCAAGGAGATAAAGAAAATATTCGCCAAATAAAGCTGACTGTACCTGTTCGTGGTAAGAACGAATCATGCATAAAGATTGGTAGCTACTGAAAATAGTGAGAAATGTCCTTGTTAAAATTGAAATTATATTTATGACTAGATCTTAAGTCCAGATAATTACCACATAGGTATTGAAATATGTTTAGAATTCTCTGAAAACTATCTATATACATGTATATTATAATCCTCTGAAAACTATCATTCTATTTATTCTATTATTTCAAACTCCTGTAGTACCCTGTGTTTTTACTTTATGATGACTGCTAAGGAAATAATATAACATCCTTTTATCACTACATTTTAGTAATTTCATGTGCATTTTAAGTTTAACTTAATTTTATCTTTTAATTAATATTTTCCATTTGTAAAGTGTTCTTTATCTTCTTTCATTGATACTAAAACAATCCTGTTGGTGAAGAAAAGACTTCATCTCATTTTATAGATTGAGAGTTCTAAGTTAACAGAGACGTACAGCCATTTGCAGTCTGTAATCATTGGAAAGAATTGAAACCAGAACCCACTTACTGTCAGTGTTTCTACTCTTATTGGTCTGACTTTGTGAGAGTTGAAACAGAGACATTTGGGTTCATTTTATTGGATTTAGAAATTAATGGACACTATTATAAATTATATCTCCCATGGAGTATTAAACTGAGCAGGGAAATGAATAACATAGATATTCGGTCCCAGCCCCACCTGTCTGTGAGACCTACCACTATCTGTGAGACCTTAGTCAAGTTTCTTAAACTCTGTAAGGGTCAGTTTCCTCATCTGTAAAATGGGGATACAATTACTACTGGCCATAGTAGTAGTGGTCAATAACAGCTGCTTCAAAGGGTCATTGTGAGGTTTTAATGAGAAAAACTCAGTCATATTGTGCCAAGAAATTAAGCATTCAGTAAATATTAAATGCTGCTTGCTATGAATATATTATTACAGAATTAAATATACTTAAGAATTCTTTAGGTTTGATATCAGTCTTCTAGCATTCTTCTGGAAACTACCCTCTAAGTTCTCATTGCATCATACTTAACTATGCTTCCTCTTTTATTTTTTAATATTTTTATTGAGTTCTAGAGAGAGAGAGAAAGAAACATCCATGTGAGAGCAGAACATCGATCAGCTGCCTCCTGCACTCCCCCTACTGGGGATCAAGCCCACAACCCACAACCAGGCAACTCTGCTTTCTAAAGGAAGCAATAATTTTTTGGTATTGGCTCTCAATTTCATTTTTTATATTTTTAATATAGCATATTGCATGATTAATATTAATCAGATTACTTGTAGCTTTCTAAAAGGTTATGTCACATGAATAAAATGTATTGGTAACTTTGAAAACCTGATACAATCCTAATGTTAGAACAGTGGTTCTCAACCTTGGGTCACGACCCCTTTGGGGGTCGAATGACCCTTTCACAGGGGTCCCCTAAGACCGTCGGAAAACACATATATAATTACATATTGTTTTGTGATTAATCACTATGCTTTAATTATGTTCAATTTGTAACAATGAAATTGGGGGTCACCACAACATGAGGAACTGTATTAAAGGGTCTGGCATTAAGAAGGTTGAGAACCACTGTGTTAGAATAAGAATAAACACCTATTTTCTGTGGAGGAATAAGTTTTTATACAGCTTTACATAATGTCAAAATGATACATGAACATTCTCATTATAGCTATAATTATATTTACTGAGTTATTTCAAACCATATAGTACTTTCTGTTCTGGCTTTTTGTTCTTTGATATGAAAATGTACCAGCCAATCTGCATATTATGCATCCACATCCCCCTCAAGAACCATCAGCAGATAAGAATAATAACAGGAGAAGATTACGGTTAAAAAGCACCAACAGAGAAAGGACAGAGACACCCAGCGGTATGGCACTAATTCAATGCTATCTTATATCTGTATATTATTCAGAGCAATGCAATCTCTCTCTCTGCAGGTTGTAAGTTTCAAAGAATTATGAACCAATTCATTTAAAATCTAAATGTCTGTTCTATAGGGATTGTGGAAATCAAATTTTCTGCAAAAGAATTACTCTAGAGTCCTAAGAGAGATTTGCTGGATTAAATAGACAGTACTGCAGAAATAAAGGGCTTTCTGCTTCTACTCTCAAAGGCTGAATAAGTTTAAGTTTATTTTTTTTAAAGCCCACATATGATAGAGCAAGTTCCTGCCTATAGACTTTACTGAACTTGGGCTTAACCCATAATTTTTCATGTTTCATTTATGGCTTTTCTTTTTACATTGAGCCCTTTTCACATTGTTTTTTTATTTGCTGCCTCTCCCTTTGAACTCCTTGCCATCTGTTACTACAATGTAGGTTAAAATTTCAACTCTTTGCAACCAGTAAAGCATTAGACAATATAGGTGGCTATTGTAGTTATTTTTTTAAATAATGGATTTGAGGCATGTATGTGTAGATTTGTATACACCTGCATTAGTTTATTCTAAATCAGTGATGGCAAACCTTTTGAGCTCGGTGTGTCAGCATTTTGAAAAACCCTAACTTAACTCTGGTGCCGTGTCACATATAGAAATTTTTTGATATTTGCAACCATAGTAAAACAAAGATTTATATTTTTGATATTTATTTTATATATTTAAATGCCATTTAACAAAGAAAAATCAACCAAAAAAATGAGTTCGCGTGTCACCTCTGACACGCGTGTCATAGGTTCGCCATCACTGTCCTAAATCAAGCCCAGAATGTATCATGTACACATCTGTTAGCATAATTTCTCAAAAATGTAGGGTTCTTGGGTAGGCCATAATTCAGCCTGCTAGGTTTCATGTTATTTTTACAAAATAATAGACCGAAACATTAGTTCTTTAGTAATTAATGCCTTGCCCATTTTCTTAAGGTCCTGAAGGAAAGATCTTGGTTTAAGAGTGGAGGGAGTTCAGTAACAATTGTAATTTAAAGAAAACATTCCATTTTATGTAGAACCAATGGGAAAAATAAGAACCTTTAAAAATTACATAGGTTTTAGAATTTTTTGTCACATATTGTAAAACTTAAATCTAAAATGCCCCCATGCAAATATTCAGGGATTATATTATGCACCTCCACAAAAATTCCGCTGAGTTCATCTTAATACGTTCTACTGAAAATTAATTCATATAATCTGCAGTGTCACCTCTAGCTTGCTTTACAATAATCATGTAGTAAAGTATGCCAAATTAATACCATTCTTCAAAAAATAATTGTTATAAATATCACAAAAGTAATATGATGGAAAATATTTATTCCAATAAAGGCAGTTCTTCAGGAAATAGCAGGAATGGAGATAAAGCAGCTGCCCTCATCACTGAGTCCCAGCAAGGAGCAGGGGCGTTGAGCCCCAGCACTCCAGCTCCCCAGTCTCCTGACGCATCAGGTTTGCATCTTTTTTATGCCATAATTGTCGATAATTAATAAGATATGAATGTGTTAAGTATTTCAAACCCAGTCATTTGCTAAAAGCTATCGTTTTAACCCCAATTTTATGTCAGATTTTAGTGGATGAAAGAGTATTTTTATTTTCAAGTTTTAATGCAGTGGTTGTCCTGTTCAGAATGAAAGTTAAGATTTTAGTGGATGAAAGAGTATTTTTATTTTCAAGTTTTAATGCAGTGGTTGTCCTGTTCAGAATGAAAGTTAAGATTTTAGTGGATGAAAGAGTATTTTTATTTTCAAGTTTTAATGGTTGCATTTCTTCAGTCCTCTCTGTGATGGAGATGGCTGGTTGTAGAGCAGTGAGCCCACCATATCTTGCCTAGCAGGTGTGTAGTACTTTTTACAAAGGCAAATTGTTTCGTGGGTTCCTTTTTTTTTTTTTTGCAAATTCTTGTTGAGCAAGGGAAAAGGGAAAATAAATTATAATTGTTTGTAGTTTGTCAGTCTTATTTATGCAATGTTGAAACCTTCATTAAAATGTTAGGCGTAATTAGTGTCTTCGGCATAAATCTGACTGTGTAGAAAAACTAATTAGATGTTTAGGTGATCATTCTTGCATTTATCTTGTTTGCTGCAATATTGTGATTACACAGTAATTTACATACTTTTCTAAGAAAACACACCAAATTATTCATTACATTGATATGGAAATATTTGAGGTAAAACTATAAATTCCAAAAAAGCGTGTGGTAGTGAGATAATTAGAATTTGTTTGGTGTAAACACTCCTTTTACCTTGACTTTTTGACAGTTAGCAATATGTTTGGCAATAGGTCATACAAGTTGTTTAATTGCATAATGAAGATTCCGGTATCTTTTCCTCCCCTATTTTTTACATATCCATGAACATAATGCAACACATTGGGTGTTGTTTGTTTTTTTAATTTTTCTCAACCTTTATTAAAGCACCAATTTTGTTTGCAAAGCACCTGCTATGTGCTTAGCACCATGCAAAGGGGTTTGCTGTCCAAAAGAGGACATCCCAGTGAATCTATTCATTCCACCTGCCCACAGCTACACTGACTCGCACCCTTCACATCCCCGAAGGTGCTCAGGTGAAGTAATACAGCCTGCCTTTTGGCCATTTCCCTAGACTCTGTCCTTGAAAATGTGAAAGCCTTGTCCCTAATAGAGTTCCTCTAAGAATGTACATTTCTCACCCTTTTTATAGGCAAGTTCTGTTATATAATGATAGTCTTAGATAAAGAAACCGGTGAATACAGTTGTGATAAATACAATTTTATTTGTGTCATCAATGTTATTTTTTAAAGGTGTTTTTGTTTGTTGCTTGTGCTTTTGTAGTAAAAGCTTTAAACTTTCAAGTTAGCAAATCTTAGCTATCTCTACAATATTTTTATTGTGATGGTAAATATAATAGGATTCAAGAATCAGGGGTAAAATAACCATGTCCACATTGTGGTTCTGCAGACCACAGATTTTAGTAAGATTGTCACCACTGACATAATGCAGTAAAAAAGTTTCATGAAAAATAAACTAAGTTAGAGAAAATGCTCAACTCTTCTGCTGTCATTCTAAACAAAGGCATGCTTTTAATTATGTCATTATATAGATTTGTCATTTCTAGCTTGCCTGGATCATAGTTATAAAATCTACCTCAGTGTTGAGAAAAGATTGCAATTTTTTAAAGCTTTGGTCAAAAAAATGTATCTCAGTGGTAGTATATAGTATTTTTAAAGAAAACAAATAATGCTGTGCAAAAAAAAAAATTCATATCCAAACATTCTCTCCTAAAATTAAATATAAAGGTCTTTTTCACCAGCAGAATCCACCAGTCACATTAGCACATATTTCTGTGGATTTACTATCACTTGAAAAGTCTAATCAGCTTAGTCTATGAAGTTTCCTGTTTCATTCAGTAGATTGGAGAGAAAAGGCTGTTATCTTTTTCATGGTTTCCTCTCCTCATGATTTATAATCCAGACCATGCCCACACACTTGTTTAAAGAGGCTTGTTAAGCACCCTGTCCTGCAGTTAAAAGAAGATATTAGTAAGTCAGCCCCTTTAATTCTGGAAGATTTCCCCCTTCTGGAATGTCAAATTAATGAAGCTGTGCTATAAAGAACTTGCTTCAAGACAGGTGATAATTATTTCAAACTTATAAATGTGTTGGCCAGTCTTTCAACTCAGATGGTGAGGAAGTGTATGTGAGTTGCCCAGAGCTGTAGGCACTGATCTGTGGGTTAAATGTTGGGCTGATTACAAGATGGCGGGTAAATTGCCATCCTTGGCTTTTGTGTTATTTAATAAATCTGTTTCAATAACAGGAAATGTTAACCTACTTGCCTAAAATAACATTCATGGAACACTACTCTAATTTTTGTCATCTCTTCCAAACGTCAGACGAATGGGTATTTCCCAGCAATGATGATCACATTCCCCATTTGGAGTCCAGCAGACAGTCTGTTCTGGGTGATGACTCCTGCCACACCTCACCCCTGTGGCTGGAAACCAGCAAGGAGAGTGAGCAGGACCAGCAGGCAGAGGAGACCTGGATTGTTCCAAAGGACGTTTTTACCTTTTCATCAAGACCACGATCAGCACCTCATGGAAAGACTCAGAACATGTCCCCAGAGGGGTGCCCATTTATTCTGGATCTAACAGAGGATACCAGTGTGACCCAATTGGAGGATGATTTTTATGGTGAAGACAGCAGCGAAGAGGTACACTGCTTGATGAGTGAAATCTTGATAAAGCACAGTTGTTCCATTACCTCCAATAAGCACTAAAACTAGTTGAAATAAAAGAGGGAAAATCAACTGCTATTTATAAAAATGCAGCAGATTGCAATGTCAGTCAACAGTTGCCTCAGGTTGTTATGGTAACTCTAAATTGCTGCCTTTTTTATTAGCAGTCAGCCAATTTCATTTTTAATTATAGAAACCAGTTTTTGGTTTGTTTTTGTCTTTTTATTTTAATCATTGTCTCACACAGAATGAGAAATAATGTGCGGGTTAGTTTTATGATAGCAAAACCAGTAAAACATTGAGAACACATTGTTCTGGATCTCTGGGGAAATGGTGTTGCAGTTGCTAAGCATTCTGAATTGATGGTTTTCTGGCTTCCTTACTCCCCTGCCATCCTATCACCTTAGACCTATTAGGACTCATTATTTTCCATATGGTCCCAGAATTTCAAAAGTTGTGCCAATTAAAGTTTAGATTATGAATCATGGATTAGTTCTGGGACTTGCCTTACAGGAGGTTTTTGTTTGCAATTATTTAGAATATAAGTATATCTTATAAATTAGTAAATTCATAAAAAAGGTTTTTTTAAAACTTATTAAAAAAGCAAACTGAATATAGTTCTGAAACATTAATATGTAAACATTATAACTCTTTCTTCCCCATATAAAATGAATTTTTTGTGAAATTTCTTTAGCTTTATTTTTAAATAATAGACAATATTTTCTAGAAAAAAATAGTTTTTAAAAAGCAGATTACAGTCAAATTATGGTTTAGTAAAATTATACAAATCATTTCTTTGCAGAAATTATAGAAATAATTAGAAAAACTTGTGTATGCTTATAAATTTTGTTTTAATAATTATAACTGATCAAGAATCCCCCTTTGGATAGTGGGGTGTAGATTAAATCCATAGCTCCTACCTTCAGAGACAGTTGAGAATATGGAGATTGTTCAGTCAGTAATTATGTTTTTTTGCAACTTTTAATGAGTTTCTGTAGCAGAGTGCATGGGGAGATCATTTTTTAATAATACCCTTGCTTTTGAGTGTGATGAAACTATCAGTCATATCAAACATTAACCTACTACAAACTCCTTTATGCATAAAATAGTACATTTGATGCCAGCACTTTAAATGTTGCTATGGACATCTTTGTTCCTTTCACCCTGAATAACCTTAAGCTATAAAACTGTAAAATGGACATTTGTCTTCAGCATCTAGTATTGCCCCCATAGCAGCAGTCAATTCTTCTACAGTATTAATTGCTAATCTGATAAATTCATACCACTTCATTAATTATCGGATAGACCCATTTTCTTCCACCATACCATCTTTCTTACCTAACCCAAAAGAATCACTATGATGGCAGGTAGGAAAGGGTAGCTCTCTGGCGAACTTTGAGATATGTTTATGGGGAAACTGCCCTTTAAGTAACACCACATAAGGATAAGCCTTGAGAAGAAGCAATAGAACTTCATGGGAAAATAAATATTAGTTCTGAATATTTTAATGTTATTACTTTATGACTTTCTTTTGCTATAAGCTACTGTACTCCTGGTATCCTTCAACATTTATTATGCACACATGTACTTATTACCAACTACATAAAATTGAAAAGAAATTGATCGTGCATTACCTAAGCTCTGACTGGCATAGCTCTCTGGTACCCCTGTGCCCTGACCAGGAGCAGATGGCTCGAGTCTGTGGTGGGGCCATGTCATTGCTAACACCTGCCCTGGCCTACTTTTAGCTGGAGCCTGTTAAGTAGGACAGCCAGAAAGAGAGGCAGAAGCCTCGCCATATTATGCAAGCTTTGAAGTTTGCTGTTAGAGGCAATAACAAAGTAAAAACTAACATACAAAAAATATGAACAACAAAAATGCCAGACGATTTTAAACAAGTTCTAGAATTTATAATGATCCCTTCTTTATCAGAATGTTTCATTTTAGGCTTTTTTTATTTTTGTAAATTCTTTTTCTGTAAGATTACTTCTCCTATTTATTAATTATTTAAGTCAATGGGAAGTTGGATTCCAAATTTAAAATGTTTATTCACATACAGTCTTTGAAGAAAAATCAGTTTAGTTGATTTAGGCATCCTTACTATTAGTTGCATTATTTTAGAATGTTGTATCCTTAGAGTAACATAATTATACTTAAGAAAAGCATGTTATGTTATGATAATAAATGAATAAGTAATAATTATATCACTTATTATAACTTGTTTATAACTTGCAGTTAAAAGACTTTATTTGCTGTTAGACAATTGAGTATTTTTAAAGAGAAAGTAGATGGATTTGGTAGCATATAAATTAGGCAAAAATAAATCATGTTATGATAGAGGAAAAGCACATTTGATAGTAAAGGCTAATTAAAATAAGCTTTAAGTGATACATTGTCTTTGTAATTTAAGTTTCTAAAATAATTAATTCACATTTCGGATCTTCATTACTGTGAGAGCCTCAAAAGTATAAATTTTTTGTATGTGCTCTTGTCTTATTCTCTATGCAGTCATATATACGGATAGTCCTGATACTCAATTAATTTTGAAGTTGTACATCTTACTGGAAAAGCAAAGTATGGAAATATATTTTGTAGAGAGTTGTAAAATCAAGACTGCCATGTAAAATGAATTATCTCAGGATAGCTAGCAAAACAGAGTGCCTTGCACACTATTGCAGCTTCCAAAAGAAAGAAGCATGTTCCTGCTATTGTCTCTGTTTTGTATCTTACCATTATTCTCAATATGCCTTCTAAGTATATACATCTGGTTTGCAACTTGAATTAGCTTTATAGTAGTATTTTATTGCTCCCCTAATTTAATTTTTTACTTAGAAATGCTGTCATTTCTCCACCCTCCCCCACCTCTGGTTGTGTATCACATACTGAAGCAGATATTTGCAAGGACAAGTAACTTGTCTTGTATAACAGTCCAAATTGAAACATTTCAGCCAAAAAATACCCATGTTTGGACATGAATTATGTGTCCTGACTACTTATAGTGTTCAGATTAGCTAGGAATCTTTCAGATCTTCTCTCCATCTGACTTTTGGAGGCCTGAAGGACAAAGCTACAAACATCAAATTAAAAGGACCATTTTCTTTTTACTGTTGACAGTATTACAGATGTCCTCCATTTTCTCCCCCTTTTTCCCCCTTCACCCAGTCCCTTCCCCTCCCCAAGGTCTTCATCACACTATAGTCTGTGTCCATGGGCTACGCATATATGTTCTTTGGTTAATATTGTCTCTTCTCCCCCACCCCTTCCCCTCTGAGGTCTGTCAATATGTTCCATACCTCCATGGACCTATTTTGTTTATTTTGTTCATTAGATTCCACAAGTAAGTGATATCATGTCATATTTGTCTTTCTCTGTCTGGCTTATTTCACTGAGCATAATAATCTCCAGGTCCCTCCATGCTGTCGCAAAGGGTAAGAAATACTTCTTTTTTATAGCTGCATAGAATTCCATTTTGTAAATGTACCACAGGGTTTTTTATTTACTCATGTACTTATGGGCACTTAGGCTGTTTCCAGATCTTAGGTTTGTAAGTAATTCTGCTATGAACATAGGTGTACATACATTCTTTTTGATTGGTGTTTCTGACTTCTTAGGATATATTCCCAGAAGTGAGATTGCTGGGTCACGGCAATTCCATTTTTAATTTTTTGAGGAAACTCTTTTAGTCCTTCCTCTCAGCTTTACTGGTATTGTTGCTTTAAAGATATTTTTTTAGCACTCGGTAGTTAAGCTGTTTTGTGGAGAGGGGCTACAGCGTTTGGACAGGTTCAAGCCTGGGACTAATGAGAGGACACAATCCTCTCGTGGCAAAGCCACGTGCAAGTCCCAGCACAATTACAGCCAAAGGCTATAGTTGTAAGCTTGACCTTATGGTGCGAACCCGTGGTCCCACGTGGCAGAGTGATATAGGCAGCGGGAGGTGCAGCAAGTAAACAAAGCTTGATCAGGTGCATGTAATTGAGTAGGTTCGAAACCCACGAGAATGTTGTAAACATCTTGATCATGCCCTTACTTTGCCTTGAGGAAACTGGCTATAAAATAAAGACTCTGCTTGTAGTCCATGGCACTGTCGCTAGCTCTCCATCAGAGAGGACAGCGTCCCACCCAGACCCAGCTTTCTTCTTTTGTCTGTCTTTTCTTAATCCTTCACCGCCCCCTCTCAGGCTCACCGAACCTGGCTGTGCTGGCACGGTACACTGTTTCATTTATTATTTCTGCGTAGCCTTTAAAGACTTCTAACCGTCAATTTATGCATTGGGAAAAATATGGAAGGACCCTATTTTGAATATATTGCCTGACATTTTTATTTCTGTATATTATAAATTACAGCATACATACTATCTAAACCTACCATGCAAATTGAATATTATGCTGTGTGAGTAGTTTTTTAGGCTGGTCACATATACATCTTTATTATTATTCTGTGAAGCTTTGTTCTCCTCTGGAAAAGTCACGGGCCCCTTGGTTCCTGCAACTTGGCTCTTCATTGTTATAGGCAGGTAAAGAAGGTTATAAAACTCTTGTTCATTGAGAATAACATTATACAGCTCCTGCTAAAAGATAAACATTGCAGATAAATATTTAGTGTGGATAGGAATTTGCAGATAAAGTCTTTAAAGTGTTATAGTTAAAAGAGCATGAAATCTAGCTTAGAGAAAAAGATGTTTTGTCTTGAGCAATTGAGGAAGTCTCATCATTTTTCCCAAATATTCACATGATGATGTTTGCCGATCCCATCTAGTCCCTATAGTTTCTGCTATGATTTGTGTGTGAAGCATCATTGGCTACAGGTAAAGAAGTTTATAAGAATAATTTGCTCAACCCCTTTTAATATCAAGCATGCTGCAGGTTAGTTGCTTGTTAGAAAGCCACATTTACCTTTTATTTTGTTTATAAACAAGTAAAATGCATTATAAGACACCACTATCAATTATCTTTGCTACCCAAACGAAACTGTATTAATTTTATAGTTCCTATAAAATCAAGAGGTTGAAGTAGAACTACTTCTTGGGGATGATTTTTAGTAAGGACATTTAAGATACATTTGAATGGTTAATCTTGCTATTATCAAAAGTTTTTTTGTTCTGTTATAACTAATATCTTTAGCTATATTTATGCAAATAACTGTGTTCTTTGATTGACATTGGAAATATATACCTATATCATCTCTATTGTCTGCTAGTCCAATTAAAAGGTGCTGTCAGTTCACACATTTAGTCACAAAAATATTGGACAAAAGTGAAAACCCCTGCAGACTCGACCTCAATTACACATTCAAAGCTGCTATCGAAGTGTGTTTGGAATATTGTGGATGTATTTTTACAGAACTTTCAAGAACATTATATGAGACATTAGTCATTGTGGACTGAATTAAAACATCAATTGAAATATAAATAAATAGAATCATTCACTTTTACAAAGGCTAAAAGAGGGTTCCATCCTGACTCATTCAACATTAAAGTTGTGATACAAAGAGCCTGGGTCCCATCTGCTCCAAGTAGATGGCCCTCAAGAGTCATTAAAATTATCTTTTTGAAATTGCAGCTCAGCAAGAGCAATTGGTTTTGTGCATCCAGAACTTATCCAAATGCCCATCTGCATGTCCTTTTAAGAAAGTAGTTCAACAGAGGAAGTGCTGGCTCCTTGGGGAAATCATTCTCTCCTCAGCCTGCATATGCTGTGCTACAGTTAATCAGGCAAACTCCATTGATGTCCCTGGGACTGGGGCGGGATTGAATATTTAACAAGCAAATGCTTCTTAGCCCAGAAGACAAACAGTTCAAGAGATTTGGGACTTTAAAAAAATATATCAAGTTAAATCAAAAGCATTTTGTATTTGTTCTTTGAAAAACAGATGAACAGATGATTGGAATGTGAAAATGGCTTGACAATTCCTTTACTACTCTGACAAATTATATGCAATTGCTGTACAGGTTTCAGTAGCTAAATCATAAACCAAAGGGAAAAAAATGGTTGTTTTTCAATCAGATCATAGGAAGCTTACTTCTTTTGCATATAACAAATGTATGTTATATAGAAAAAATTAATCCAAAAGCATGGTTGAGCCCAAATGAGTTACATATGTGAGATCAATAAACATCATCTATACCTATATCATCTACTTTAGTAAGGCGGCAAAAGCATTACTAAAGAAAGGAATAGGGTTTACCAGTGCACTGCTTCTAGTAAATACTGCACTATTTTTTATTCTCTGTTTATTTCCTCTCTAAAAAAGAGGCTGACCCAACGTAAATCAAAATATCAGTCTCATATATCATCTTGCCTTTCTCATTTATCCTAATTCTCCTTTCAGAATCTGGGATAAACCAGATTTAGTGGTTCTGAGGCAGCTAAAGTAAGTTAGCCTTTTGTATCCTGTCCAGATTCTCCAGTTATTTGTCTTTTCCATATATTTAAAACAGCATATTACTGTGGAAATGCAATACAACCAAGATACTGCTCACCAGGGAACACAGCTAAATCTGTCCAGTTCCTGGCACATCTCCACTTCTTGGCCCATCACATTAGGCAAAATGTGAGATGAATGTCCATATACATGCTCATGAATATGTCTATATATAATCACTGCTCGTGCCAAACGAAAAGAAGTATTTTACAACTGAGTCAACTACTGAAAGGAAGAGAGGCTGTACTCTGACCTACCACAGGTGGAAGAAATAGGCTTCCCAACAAATGGATTGATTTTTTAAGTGTTTTTTAAATGATGTAGCAAACATCTGGTTTTTTATGCATTCCTCTAAATTCTCATCATAGTACATCTGAAGCTTTTAAAATTGCATTTTCTACTTCTTCCTTATGAAATCAATACCTTTGTAGGTATCTATCTCTCTATAGACTTTATTTCTCTTGAGGACAGTGTCCATGTTCTTCGAACCTGTGTCTCTTACATAGTACTTAGAAAATGCCTTACACATAGCAGGAGTCTAAATAAATATTTATTGAACTAATATTTATTGCAAAAGCTCTTAATTTCTGCCTATGTCGTATACACAATGGAATCCCAGGGTGACCCAAAGATTTGAGCCCAAAGAGTCATCATTATACCTTCCTCACTTACCAGCCTATTTTTAGGTCCAGTATGTTTTAAATCCATAGTATATGCTTTTAATTTTTTTAATATGATGGAGATGAATAAGTAGAGGGTCTTTTGGTCACAGAAATTTCACTGCCAATTTTTTGCAATAATTAAAGGAAATTGAAATTTTTAAAAGTTGGAAGAGACAGAGCACTATATAGTAGGCAGACTGAGTTAAAAAAAAAAAAAAACCTGAGTTCCACCCATACTTTCTCAGAACTAAGTCTCAGGGATGTTGATATTCTTTGTTTACCTTCTCCAAACAAGAGTAACTTTTATTCTTTTTTACCTATATGAACAGAAATTGTAAGAGTCACCACTCGATTCCCTAGTAATTTGGGGCAACAGGCATTGTTTAGGTGTCTGGCACTCTCTGTTTTTTGTGGGGTTTTGTTGTTGTTGTTGTTGTTGTTGTTGCCTGAAGGCAGGGTTCTTCAACCCTGTGAATATCCTCAGAGTTTGCAGAGTGATGGTAAAGGACAGCTTACCCAGTGACAGCCCAGGGTTGCCCACCGCCTGCAGGACTGTTGTAAGTGCAGAAATAGTCTCCCCTTCTTAAGCGAAAAAGCCCATGGAGTGACACCCACCCACCATCTTTTCTTTACCTTATCGGGGACTCCAGAAAATTTGTTTATCATTTATGAAGAAATATATGTATCAGAAGATCAAGCCAGCATAGGGAAGGAAAATGTAGGCCCAGAATGAGTACCAAGAAGAAATATTCATAAAAGATCCGTAGACATGCCACAATCTTCATTTCTTACTCTAGAGAGGCAAGCTGTTTCTTAGGAGAGGTTCTAAGAACTGAGTGTACCTTTCTTAAAAGCCCGGTTGTCTGCTAATCTCACCTACTTCCTACAAGAAAGAATTATAACATGGCAGGATTAGGGATCTCAGACTCCATGTAAGCTTTCCAGAGTCACAAAGAATAACACTCTGCCTTCTACAGAACCCTCAAGTCAGCCAGCCTCCCCATTGTCACCACCATTCCTTAACAGCCACCTCATTGTTTCTGGTTATACCAATTTAATCATCTCCTAATTGGTCTCCCTTTCTACTATCTCCATAGAGCATTCTAGACATCCCACAAAAAGTATTCACACAAACTCATACCCATGCCTTCTATTTTGTGCCACTGTGGTGCTCCTCTGCCTCAGATCACTCTATGACTCTTGGTTGCCTTCAGGAAAAAGTCCTTTGATGGCCAGAATTAAGTTACGGTCTACCATTATATTCCCAGTGTCTGCAGTGCCTGGAGCAATACCTTAGCCCAGCGGTTCTCAACCTGTGGGTCGCAACCCCTTTGGCGGTCGAACGACCCTTTCACAGGGGTCGCCTAAGACCATCCTGCATATCAGATTTTTACATTATGATTCATAACAGTAGCAACATTACAGTTATGAAGTAGCAATGAAAATAATTTTATGGTTGGGGGTCACAACATGAGAAACTGTATTTAAAGGGCCAGAAGGTTGAGAACCAGTGCCTTAGCCCATGATGAGGAAGAAAGAAAGAGAGGCAGAACAATGATAAATAGGTACACAGATAAGTAGATCACTTCCAATTGAAAGGTTTGATAAATTCCTCTCCTGTCCCGTGCCCAACTTGAGCAGGCTCTCTCATCTTTCTTTACATATACATACTTCACTTCTACCAAAAGGGAAATGTCACCTTAGATCAGTGATGGCGAACCTTTTGAGCTCGGCGTGTCAGCATTTTGAAAAACCCTAACTTAACTCTGGTGCCGTGTCACATATAGAAATTTTTTGATATTTGCAACCATAGTAAAACAAAGACTTATATTTTTGATATTTATTTTCTATATTTAAATGCCATTTAACAAAGAAAAATCAACCAAAAAAATGAGTTCGCGTGTCACCTCTGACACGCCTGTCATAGGTTCGCCATCACTGCCTTAGATAGTGACCTGTGTGTTGAGCGTGTATGGTGGTCAAACATTCAGGAAGTAACTGAACAATTTAATCAGTCACTCAAATATTTTGTTTACAAATGCCAAACATTGGAAATTACTGGGTATTTGATTCTTTGTGACTGTTACTGAAGAAGATACACATTCTCAGACATCAAGTAATATCTTTAAAATGTACTCTGTTTTACTGATATTTTTTGTTCTAACTTTATCATTTTAACATCCATTTATTTATTATATATTTAAATATATAATACAAATTGGACAAATCTACCATGGCAAGTATCAGCAATGATTACATTAGTTTCTTCTTTAAATTTACTTTTTAGTAAAAAAAATCTACCAACAAAAATAGTACTATATTTCTTGTTTCCATTATTTACCTTATGGACATTGATTCTATGTTTAATCCCTCCTTTCTAAAATTTTAGAAATTAAAATTTTTGCTTTTCTAGGGGTAATCCCAGAACTATATACTTGTAAAATCCTAGCTTTCACTTTCAATTTTCCCAATAATTATACTAATGAGGTTTATATTTTGTAGAGAGAAAACACTTTTTGTAATTGAAATTTTCATGTATGAAAACTGTTTCACCAAACATGTTCTATTATCTACTGCTTTTGAACAATAAATCTGTCCTACAATAATATGAGGCAAAAATACTTCGCTAGGCCCACTTGTTTTTAGAGTAGCCTTTTCCTGCTTAAATATGCTAAATACCATAAGTTCTAGTTCTTTCTCTTCCCATGGAGAAATCTAGTTTATCTGGAAATCAAATATAAAATTCTTAGATATTGTAGATAACTTCCTATGAATCCTCTCTTCTTTAGACATTCTTTGGAATGAATTAATATATTTGAGTGACTATTTTTTTAAATGTTCTCTTGTTACTCAGTGGTTAAAAAAAAATGTGCCTTACCCAGATCAGAGGTAGACATAGCAGGGCATCTTAGCCAATGATTTGTATCTCTTTACATTGCTGTTTTTAGTTACTTTTTTTTTCCAGAAAGACCTAATTTTTATTTATTTTATTTTTTTCAATTACATTTGATATACAGTATTATATTAGTTTCAGGTGTATGGCCATTTCTATAACTTTACAAAGTGATCACTCTGATAAATCTAGTACCTATCTGACACCATACATAGTAATTACAATACTATTGATTATATTCCTATGCCGTACTTTACATCCCCATGACTATTTTGCAACTATCAATGTGTATTTCTTAATCTTTTCCCTTTTTTCACGCATTGCTCCAACCAGTCTCCCATTTGGCAACCATCAAAATGTTCTCCGTATCTATGAGTTTGTTTTCGTTTTGTTTGTTTGTTTGTTTGTGTTGCTTTTTAGATTCCACATGTAAGTGAAATCATATGGTATTTGTCTTTCTCTGTCTGACTTAATTCCCTTAGCATAATATCTTCTAGGTCCATCCATATTGTTGCAGATGGCAAGATTTCATTCTTCCTTGTGGCTGAGTAATATTCCATTGTATGTATGCACCACTTCTTGCTTTTCCATTCATCTATTGATGGGCATTTACATTGCTTTCACATCTTGGCTATTGTAAATAATGCTGCAGTGAACATATGGATGCATGTGTCTTCTTGAATTAGTGTTTTGGGTTTATTCAAATAAATACCCAGAAGTAGAGTTGCTGGGTCCTTCTTTGTCTCTTGTTATAGCCTTTGTTTTAATGTCTGTTTTGTCTGGTAAAAGTATTGCTACCCCAGCTTTCTTTTTCCCCCCATTCCCATTTTTATGAAATATCTTTTTCCATCTCTTTTACTTCCAATCTCTGTGTGTTTTTTTTATCTGAAGTGAGTCTCTTATAATCAGCATATGCAAGGGTCTTGTTTTGTTATTCATTCAACCACCCTATGTCTTTTGATTGGATCTTTAATCAACTTACATCTAAAATAATTGTTGATATATAGTTATTGACATTCTATTCATTTTTTTTCTTCTTCTCAAAGAGGAACCTTTGATATTTCCTGCAATAGTGGTTTGGTGGTGATGAACTCCTTTAGCTTTTTCTTGTCTGGGAACTCATACTTTTTATTGCAGAATAAAATAAAATATATGTATATATTTTGGTTTATTCATAGAATATACTAACTTATTAAGAAATTGTACTCAGTAACTTATTCACCACGTTTCAGCTCACAATGATTTTCGCTTTATTCCCCCTGTATAGGGTAACTACAGTGTCCAGGATTCTCCTCGTCCAACAACTAGTCCTTCAGGGTTAACTCAGTTAACATTGGAGAGCATGATGGGGAAGGCTGCAAGGTGGACAAGTAAAGAATATCTAAAAAGTGCCTACACAGAAGCAGAAGCATCAGAAAGCCAGAATTTATTGGTGCAGCAGATAGATAGAAACAACTTTCAACCGAGTTTGGTGCCTGTACCATGCCTTTCTCCCCCTGGAAGAAGCAGTGAACTCTTTCAGAATGCTCCAGATCCCATTATCAAAGCAAAGGACCAAGTGCCAGCTTCAGTCAACAAAGCCTCCCTGAAGGAAATCTCAGAGGAGAAGCTGAGACCGTCTCCTGGAGTAGCAATAAGTGGGTCCACCCTGGTTTACATATGCGGGCGTCCATCCTGCTGTGTTCTGTTCCGTTCCACTTTGCACACATTCTCAGCAGTATCTATTTTTCATCATTTGGGTGATCAGTAATGTAGTTGCTTTCCTATTCAGATGTGTTTTAGCTCAGTAACAGCAGCTGTTAAAGGGTATTGCACATCCCAACGATAATAGAATGCCTCATGTTTTTAATGAGAAAGATAATTATCATAATAGTTATTTTTTTTATTTCCCAGTTACTTCTCATTATTTTAGTCATCACTGCTTGCAAATTATAAATGAAGATCTTATTTTTGAGCCAAAGGCTTGCCAGTAAAGTTGACAGATTTTCAATAACAATCTACATTAGGAGCCATAAAAACATCATTATTCTATTCACTTTGCAGCAGTTCCCCAAATAATAAATGGTATGAGTGAAGGTTAACAGTAAAGCAATGTCATTGAGTAAATCCCTAGGCTAGTTTGGTGGCTATCTTCATGTCCATCAGATTGATTTTTTTTCTTCCTGTGTTGTCCTTTTCTTCCTTCAGTTCCCCCGTAGCTGCACTTAGAAACCGGAGACTATGCAGGACAGATGACACTTGTATTCCATTTTCTAAACATTAAAGAGTGTTTCTATTTGTCATGTCCTAAGTATTCCAAGTGTGTTACAATGTAAAGCTTTGGTCCAATTATATTCTAAGCAACTTATAGTGGATAATTATTACCTAGCACAGGTAAGACACATATACATCATCAGCAACAAAATAGAAATAGCTGATATTTTTTAAACATTTACCACGTGGGAGTCATTGAACCAAGCCTTTTCCATGAAGTATTCCATTTAATCCTCACGATGACCCTGAGAGGTAGAGACTGTTATCATCCCCTTTTTACAGATGAGGAAGCTGCAGTTTGGAACAGTTACACAGTTTTTTCAAGGACAGCAGTTGTTTTGAGAGTCACAACTTGAACCTAAATTTTCTGTGTCTAGAACTACTGGCTATGGCCACCATACTATTCTGCATACACATGTGCTAAGTCATAAAAGCAATGGTCTCTCTTTAAGAAACATCCAAAATTAAAACAAATGAATTTCCCCCTTTTTATTTCTCATACTTATGTGCATGTTTGTATGTGTGCATGTAAAAAAAATAGTAAATCACTTAACCTAATAAAAATGGATTTGTTTTATGGTGATTTCAAATGAAAGTAGTCAATAATATTTTTGCATGTTTTATTTTTGAAAATATTTCTAAAACAAATGTTCTTGTTCTCTCTGTCATTTTTTTTTTTTGGCTGTGCTAATGATTGGAATGCAGCCAATAAACTAACCTTAGACATTTATTCTCCAATGATGGGCTGCCAAAAACAGAACCAGAGCAAGTCTTGGAGAAGCATTCCACTCCATTTTCTCCCTAATTTCTTTGCCTCCACCTTCCATTAGGTAGAATCTAATGGAATTAGATTATATGTCATCCTATATATTCAAAAGATTGCTTATTTCCATTTTTTAAATCTTCCTGTAGAGATAAAATCAGAGCATCACGATCAGCTTGGGGACTTCTGCACAAATGGGCTTTAAGTACCTGGACAGTCCACTGCCTGAAAAATAGTGCTTTCTGATAATACCAGGGACAAGGGAAGGAGCAAAGAGGCTGAAGTTTGGAGAGAGAGCAGGGACTTGCCCTCCCATTCTCTTCATTTAAGAAGCTTTTAGGATAAGACAGTTTCCAGAAGCCATTTACATTATTTCAGGAGACCCTTCTTACAGCCACATACTGCAGACTTCACAGCACAAGCCTGACCCGTGTCTGCTCTGCTCAGGAGCCTTCTGAGTTTGTGCTGGTCCATTTTACAGCCACGAACCCTGACAGCAGTGGCTTCAGAGAATAAGAGGGAGAGGAGCTTTGTCTCTGATGAGGGCATAGAGGCACAAAGGGATTGCTTCCCATTTGTGCAGAGAGCTTTGACCTCAGTGTCAACATTCAGACTAATAAAATTTGATCTCTAACAACCCACATAATCACTACAATCTATGGCTCAATTTGTGAATGTGATCATTTCAGTTTAATAGGATATAGAATTATTGAAGGCCTAGGCCAGTGATAGCGAACCTTTTGAGCTCGGCGTGTCAGCATTTTGAAAAACCCTAACTTAACTCTGGTGCCATGTCTCATATAGAAATTTTTTGATATTTGCAACCATAGTAAAACAAAGACTTATATTTTTTATATTTATTTTATATATTTAAATGCCATTTAACAAAGAAAAATCAACCAAAAAAATGAGTTCACGTGTCACCTCTGACATGCGTGTCATAGGTTCGCCATCACTGGCCTAGGCGGTCTGCCCCATTTCAGGGTGAGTTTACAGTGAAAGTGGATGCTCTTCCAGAGACACCATTTAAAAGGAAACTCGAGGTCATAGTGAAGGGTTCTAATGAGCAACATTCTCTCCACTTGATGTTTGCAAGTAAGAATCTGTGGAAACAATGTCCTCTAAAGAGTGTCGTGTGTACTAGCTCCACAGAGGGATTTTCCCCACATCCCAGAAACCCAAAGGTTTTTATTGACTGCTTTACTAAGATTGAATTCTCACAATATAGAATTTAGCCTTTTCTTAGTATATTCACAAAGTTGTGCCACCGTCACCACTATCTAATTTTAAATCATGTCATCACCCTAAAAGAAACTTCATACTTATCAACAGTCCCCCTAAACTCCTGGAAACTGCCAGTCTACTTTTTGTATCTATGAATTTGCCTATTCTGGACATTTCTTGGGCTTTGTGTCTGACTTCTTTCACTTAAGTTTTTCAAGTTCATCCATGTGGTGGCAGGTTTTCCTTTTTATGCCTGAATAATAATGCATTATATGGATATGCCGTATTGGCTTATTCATTTATTAGTTGGTAGACATTGGTTGTTTCCACTTTGGAACTATTAGGAATAATGCTGCTATGAACATTCATGTGCAAGTTCTTGTGTAGACATATGGTTTAGTACTCTTGGTATATACCTAAGGGTAAAATTGCTGGTCCATAAGGAACTTTACATTTAACTTTTGAGAAACTGCCAAACTGTTTTCCAAAATGGCTGTGCCATGTTATATTCCCATCAACAATGGAGGGCGGGGGGGGGGGGGGGGTCCAATTTCTCCATATCCTGGACAATACTTCTCACTGTCTGTCTTTTTATTTAAGCCTTCCTGTGGTGTGGTATCATTGTGGTTGTGGCTTGCATTTTCCTAATGGCTAAAGATGTTGAGCATCTTTCATGTGCCTATTAGCCATTTATATATCTCCTTTGGAGAAATGCCGATTCAAATCCTTTACCTATTTTTAAACTTGATTGTCCTTTTATCATTCACTTGTAAGAGTTTGGATACAAGTTCCTTGTCAGTTATATGATAAACAAATATTTTCCACTCTGTAAGTTGTCTTTTCATTTCTTGATGTTGTCCTTTGAAGCACAACAGTTTTTAATTTTGATGAAGTCCAGTTTATCTGTTTTTTCCCTTCGGTTGTTTGTGCTTTTGGTATTATATGTAAGAAATCCTTGCCTAATCCAAAGTCATGAACATTTTCTCCTGTTATTTTCTAAGAGTTATATCATTTTAGTTCTTAAATTTAGTCCTATGATCCATTTTTTTAAATATATTTTATTGATTTTTTACAGAGAGGAAGGGAGAGAGATAGAGAGATAGAAACATCGATGAGAGAGAAACATCGACCAGCCGCCTCCTGCACATCTCCCACTGGGGATGTGCCCGCAACCCAGGTACATGCCCTTGACCGGAATCGAACCTGGGACCCTTCAGTCCGCAGGCCGACGCTCTATCCACTGAGCCAAACCAGTTTCGGCACCTATGATCCATTTTGAGTTAATTTTTATTAGTTAATTATTTTGAAAGTTCCACTACATTGTTTTGCATGTGGGTATCCAGTTGTGCCAGCACCATTGGTTGGAAGACTTTTTTTTTCTATTGAGTTGTCACCCTTTTTGAAAATCAGTTGACTATACATGCCAGAGTTACTTCTGACCTCTCAGTTCTCTTTTATTGATCTATTAGAGGCCCGGTGCACAGATTTGTGCACCGGTGGGGCCCCTCAGCCTGGCCTGCGCCCTCTCGCAATCTGGGACCCCTTGAGGGATGTCAGACTGCCTATTATGGCCCCATCCCCACAGGCCAGGCCGAGGGACCCCACCAGTGCACAAATCCATGTGCCGGGCCTCTAGTATGCATATAAGACCTTTGGTTAATCTCAGCACTCCCCCCTTCCCCCTCCCCTCTGAGATTCATCAGTCTGTTCCATGTTTCCATGCCTGTGTGTTGAGCATCTTCCCCCTGGTGGTCAGTGCACGTCATAGCTGCTGGTCTAATGGTCACTTAGGCATATATATATATATATATACACACACACACACACACATACATACACTATAGGTCCAGTGCACAAAAATTTGTGCACTCGGAGGGGTCCCTCAGCCTGGCCTGTGCCCTCTCACAGTCTGGGACCCCTCAGAGGATGTCCACCTGCTGGCTTAGGCCCACTCCCCGGGGGATCGGGCCTAAGCTGGCAATCAGACATCCCTCTGGCAGCCCAGGAGCCCTTGGGGGATGTCCACTTGCCAGCGGGGAGCAGGCCTAAGCTGCAGTCGGACATCCTTAGCGCTGCTGAGGAGGCGGGAGAGGCTCCCACCACCACCGCTATACTGGCAGCCGTCAGCCTGGCTTGTGGCTGAGCAGAGCTCCCCCTGTGGGAGCGCACTGACCACCAGGGGGCAGCTCCTGCATTGAGCGTCTGCCCCCTGGTGGTCATTGTGTATCATAGTGACCAGTCATTCCCAATCTTTCTGCTCTTAGGGTCAATTTGCATATTAGCCTTTTATTATATAGGACTAGAGGCCCGGTGCACAAAATTTGTGCACTCGGGGGGAGGGGTGGGGGGGAAGGGTGCGTCCCTCAGCCTGGCCTGCGCCCATTTGCAGTCCAGGACCCCTTGGGGGATATCCACCTGTTGACTTAGGCCCACTCCCCGGGGGATCAGGCTTAATCTTGCAGTCAGACATCCTTCTGGCAGCCAGGGAGCCCTCGGGGGATGTCCGACTAAAGGCTTAGGCCCCCAAGGGTCGGGCCTAAACTGTTAGTTGGACATTCTTAGTGCTGCCACGGAGGTGGGAGAAGCTCCTGCCACCATCACTGCACTGGCCAGCCATGAACCAGCTTCTGGCTGAGTGGCACTACTCCTCGGTCTGACCTAAACCCTAGAGATTAGTACTTCATTTTACAACTTTTTCTCGGTTTATAGGCAGCAGCAAACTCTGACCACACAGTCGGGTGTGCAAGAAATGTTGCTTTCTTTATTGTTTAGTAACCAAACCTAACTTCAACTTCAGCCCCCATTCTGCCAAGTGAAAAAACAAAAACAAAATATTATTTAACTTAGGTTCCCCACCCCCTTCTCTGGAGTTGTACTTCCATGTCAGACAGAGGTGCCAAAGAACCGAGCAGGGTCAAGAACATCTGGACCTCAGTCTTCTGTCTGGGCTGGCCCCCATCCAGCTGCCCTTGACCCTCACCTCAGAGCTCAAGTTCATGCTGATCCCTGGTATATTCTCCTCATCTGGGCCTTGAGGCCTCTTGAGTCCAATTTGCTCTCTCCCTCCCTTCCTGCCACCTTCTCTCTCTCACACAAAGAGCTATTGGGTTTTCTGGGGTGAGGTCCTCTGACACCTCCTCAGCCCCGTTGCATGGACACCATCTTGGTGCCTTGGTCACAGCCACAAAGCTGTGTAGCTGCTCTCAGACCCTCCGTCTCCTGCTGCCTTAGGGAGTGACTCAGTGGGAGGGGAGGGTCACAGTCCTTTTTACATGGCCGTCAACAAACACTCAGTGTTCCTTCCCTCTAGTTCTCCTTCTCCTCCTCACCCCAGTCCAGGCACGTCTATGTGCAGGGCAGGGGAGGGTGGGAGGCAGGCGTGTCTCTGACCCAGCACACAGGCTTCCAGATCCACTGCTCCCCCAGGAGGTCTTCCACGCTCTGGACCTCGACACCCAGAACCTGCCCCCTCTCAGCTGCAGGTCTTTGCCCACAGTGGTCAAGTCTGTTTAGATCAGTGGTTCTCAACCTTGGCTGCACATTAGGATCACCTGGGAATCTTTTCAAAATCCTGATTTCTGGGCCTCATCCTCCGGAAATTCTGTTTCTTTGTTACTAATGTTGTGGCTCTACCCCATAACAAAGAAATAGAATTTCCAGAGGATGAGGCCCAGAAATCAGGATTTTAAAAAGATTCCCAGGTGATTCTAATGTGCAGCCAAGGTTGAGAACCACTGGTTTAGAGGCTTGAAGTCAAGAAGTGCCTCTTTGTTCTCTGCTTTCTGGAGGCGGTCAGCATGGAACATTCCTGCCTGGACTGGGAAGGGGTCTCTGGGTGTTAAGAATACCAGGAGTGGGAGCACAGACTCCTCCTAGAGCTCTGAGATGGGAAAGGCAGCACCCCCTCACCTCTAACCACAGGACGTTTCTTTAGAAGCAGAAGCCTCATCCTGTGCAGGGGCCTGTGCTGGCTGCCTCAGTTTCTCAGAGACAACGAATTTGATGAACGTCTTTTCCCCACTGCAGTAGCTGCTTCATTTGTTCGTTCTCGCATTTTTCATTAGCTGCTAAATCGCCCCTGTGGCTGCAAACCTGTTGTGCCTAACTCAGCCAGTGGGGAGCTATGGGAGCTGTGCAGGGACAGGGGAAGGAGGAGGGGGACCCGGCCTGCAGAGAGGGTCAGTGGTGCCTGCCCGGCTGTCTCAGAGGATGTGGCTTAGGTTAGGTCCTGTCCTTCGGCGACTTTAGGAGGGGAGGCCGTGTCCTCCGCTCCCCACTTTGACTCAGGGGTGGAAGTTCTCCTTGCTCTCTGGCCTCATAACTCAGTGGATCATAGTGGGATGCGGCAGGCAGGCAGCTTCTGCAGCCGCACACGGGCGCGGGCCTGTAACCCGGGACCGGATCAGGTCACAGGCGGCAGCAGGCGGCTTTTGTGGCTGTACACAGGCGTGAGCAGGCGGCTTCTGTGGCTGAACATGCTGTGGGCAGGCGGCTTTAGAGGCTGCACACGGGCTCGGGCTGTCGGCTTCTGCTGCCGCACACGGGCTCGGGCAGGCAGTTTCTGCAGCTGCACACGGGCACCGTCAGGCGGCTTCTGGGGGGTCGGGGTTGCCGCTTGGCCTGCTCCCGGGCCCTCCCGCCCTACGATCACCATGGCGATCTCGGGGCCACAGGCCAGCCGCCTGTCCCGGGAGTCCGGGGTTGCCCCCTGGCCTGCGCCCCGGCTCTCCCGCCCTCCGATCGTGGGGCACAGGCCCTCCCACCCTCCGATCGCCATGGCGATCGCTGGGCGCAGGCCAGCCGGCAACCCCAACCGGCTTTCTGATGGCGATCACCGACTGAAGGCGGCCTTTGCCCACCCCCCAGCTCTTGCCTGCCGCCTGGGTTGCCGATCACCATTCTTCATTCCTTCCCCTTTCGCCTCCCAGCATTGCGGCTACGTATGCAAATTAACCGCCATCTTTGTTGGTGGTTAACTGCCATCTTGGCTGGTAGTTAATTTGCATATCACCCTGATTAGCCAATGGGAAGGGTAGCGGTCGTACGGCTAATTACCATGTTTCTCTTTTATTAGATAGGATAGAGGCCTGGTGCACGGGTGGGGCCGGCTGGTTTACCCTGAAGGGTGTCCCGGATCAGGGTGGGGGTCCCCACTGGGGTGCCTGGCCAGCCTGGGTGAGGGGCTGAGGGCTGTTTTCAGGCTTGTCAAGCCCCCGTGTGGGGACCCTCACCTCATGGGGGTTTGGCCAGCCTGGGTGAGGGGCTGAGGGCCGTTTTCAGGCTGGCCACTGCTGCGGGCTGGAAGCAGGTATCTGGGATTTATTTATCTTCTATAATTGAAACTTTGTAGCCTTGAGCAGAGCTCACAGCCGGCCAGGGCAGGCAGGAAGCTTGGCTTCCTCCATCACCGGGGGTAACCCAAACCTCCTGCTCGCTCTAGCTCCGTGGCTGCTACCATCTTAGTTGGGTTAATTTGCATATTTGCTCCTGATTGGTTTGTGGGCGTGGCTTGTGGGTGTGGCTTGTGGGTGTAGCGGAGGTACAGTCAATTTGCATGTTTCTCTTTTATTAGATTAGATAGATATAGATATAGATATAGATATAGATATAGATATAGATAGATATAGATATGACTATCCTCATGTAGTACCACACTGCCTTAATTACTACAGTTTTGCAGTAGGCTTTGAAATCAGGAAGTATGAGTCCTCCAACCTTATTCTTCCCTTTCTTGACTGATTTTGTTAGGCTGGGTCCCTTGCATTTCGTATGAACTTGAGGATCAGCTTGTCAATTTCTATTTTTAAAAAAGGCAGCTGGAATTTGGGGAATATTGCCATTTTAACAATAGTAAGCCTTCCGATTCATGGGATCTTTTTCTATTTATTGGGGTCTTTAATTTCTTTGAGCAATGTTTAGTAGTTTTCAGTGTACAACTCTTGCACTTCTTTTGTTAAATTTATTCTTAAGTATTTTATTCTTTTTGATGCTGTTGTAAATGGATTGTTTTCTTAATTTCCTTTTTGACTTGTTCATTGCTAGCAGGTAGTGATACAGTTGTTTTTTTCTATTGATTTTCTGTCTTACTTCCTTGCTGAACATTAGTTCTCTCCATATTTTTGCGAATTCCTTAAGAGTTTCTATATATAAAATCATGTTGCTGCAAACATAGTTCTACTTTCTTTCCCATCTGGATCTTTTATTTTTTTTCTTTTACCTAATTGCCTCCACAAATGGATTTAATTTGAATGGAAAACTTTTCTTTCTTTCAAGATATTTAAGACTTAATACTTTGACTAGTGTGGCTCCAGAATTGAATTCTAACACAGACATGATCAACTCAGACAGGCTACAAGGATTCTACTGGTATGACTCATAGGAAATGTACTAATGCAGAAAGAAAATTTTGAGAGTTATCCTGGGACTAGAAGTCCATCTAATATTAATATTAATGCAGGTGTGAAGTTATCTTGGCTGACTAGCGGTAGTCCCTTCATGTAGTGCGCTGACGGGTTCATGGCAGTTTCTGCCACCTAAGCTGGGCCTGCAAAATAAAGGACCTCCAGGTAGTGGGATACAGCTATTCTGGTTCTACTCCTGAGATAAGCAAGAACATCTCCTCTTCTGTTAACACTTAACAGGCAGACATTCTCCCAGGTGCTAGAGATACACTGACCAAGACAATAAGGCCCCTCTCCTCAGGGGACTTATCTCTGTTGGGAGTTACAGACAGTAACAACCAAATACATAAAATGATTGTAAACTATGTAAAGGTGTACAGGGGAAAACCAGGTTGATGTAATAGAGTAGCAGAGTTGGGCAGAATGGTGGTACTTTAGGTCTCAGGTAACATTTGGGTTGAGATGTAATTTAAGAAGCCAGCTCTGTAAAGAACCTGGGAACAGTGCTTTAGACATCAGGAACAGTAGGTAGAAAGCTCCTGAAATGGCATTTTTGAGGAATAAAGTGGGTCCATGGTAGCTGGGACATAAGGGCATGGAGAAAGTACAAGAGGATGAGGTCAGAGGTAAACGGATCCCAGAGCACATAAAGTGAGGAGGGTGGCCTTTATTCCAAGTCTGAAAGGTTTTAAGCAAGCAATGGCATTTATGTTCAAAAAGTCTCCGCAGAGCAGGAGCAGAAGCAAGGACAGCAGTTGAGGCATCACTCTGATAGTTCAGGGTAGAGATGAGGAGAAGTGGCAGATTACTGGCATATTTGAGAGGTAGGACTGACAGTATTTAAGGAAGAGGAAACAGGAAGAATCAAAGATGACATTAGGTTTGGAACTTGAGCAACCAGGGGGGTGGATGGTCATGTCATTTATTGGGCTGCGGATCACTGCAGGCAGATCTGAGCTTCCACTTAGCCATCGAGGTGCTGCAATCAGGAATTATAAGTGGACATCCCTAAGCTCCGGCAAAGTGCCTGCATGAAGCAACTTTATGATAAGGAAAATGAAAGGCTCTTACCAAAAAAAAAAAAAAAGGCAGAAGAAGGTAGTATAGGACAACTGTCCTTCTAATCCCCTGATATGGAGGGTGCTAGTAATTCTTAAAGAATGCTTACTGAGATTGATTTGCTAACTGCTGGATAAATTCTTCCTTGCAATGTTTTATTTATATTTTAATAGAATTCAGATATTTTTAATTAACAAAGAAGTGCAGCCCTCTGGGTAATACTGTAACAATGTAGATAGCTGGTAATTAAAATTTTCCACATATATAATTGCATTCATACAATTTTGAGTGAATCGTTTTAAACCTACAAATGTCATTATGTGCATCTTTAAATAAACAAACAAAAAAGATGTATATACAGGCGTTATGGCTCCAGAAAAAGTTTGAGCTTATGGGAAAATGGTTAATTTCATAATGAAAGACAAAATAAGCTACCAATTACAAATCCAGCTATTCTCTGTAGGGGAAAAAATAAAGATCTGACTTTTTATAGGAAAAAATATATAAAATGATTCATATATAACTTTTTTTAAAATATATTTTATTGATTTTCTACAGAGAGGAAGGGAGAGGGATAGAGAGTTAGAAACATCGATGAGAGAGAAACATCGATCAGCTGCCTCCTGCACACTCCCCACTGGGGATGTGCCTGCAACCAAGGTACATGCCCTTGACCGGAATCGAACCTGGGACACTTGAGTCCGCAGGCTGACGTTCTATCCACTGAGCCAAACCAGTTAGGGCCATATATAACTTTTGAGTTTATTTTCACATTTCCATTTTTGAAAATCAAAACTGAACTATAGGAGAGCACTTTTAAAGACATCTTAGGAAATGAAATAATGTTTTCCCTGTAATCATCAAGCACTTTACTTTGTGGTTGTTTTTGTTGTTTTTTTTAATTTATCTTTATTGTTGAAAGTATTACAGATGTCCCTGTGTTGTTGGGTTTTTTTTGCCCATTGGCCCTCTCCACCCCGCACCCGCCCCACCCAGGCTTCCACCACACTATTCTCTATGTCCATGGGCTATGCATATATGCATCTAAGTTCCCTGGTTACTCTCTCCCCACCCACAACCGCCTTCCCTCTGAGATTGGACAGTCTGTTCCATGCTTCTATATCTCTGGATGTATTTTGTTCATTAGTTTATTTTGTTCATTAGATTCCACATATGAGTGAGATCATGTGATACTTATCTTTCTCGGACTGGCTTATTTCGCTTAGCATAATACTCTCCAGGTCAAGCAATTTACTTTGGATAATGAAGAAGGATGAGTTTCATTGCCTTCTTGAGGAACTCGAGCCCAGTATAGGAGCAGGACATATTTATCATCATATTTTAAAAAGTAATAAAAGTGTACTCCTCTATGCAATTGGTGCTCTACAAAGTTAGAGAAAAGTGAATTTGTAAGTTATTTTAGGATTTTTAAAGCATTGTTCCATTATATAAAGTTCTGCATCTTCTATGGTATATAATACTTTTTGTTCAAAGGGAAGCCATCTGTCTTCCTTTGAATTTGCCACTCAAGTATGCCTTTGCAGCTGTCATTCCAACAATACTCCATTGTTTGAAGAATTCATAAATGTCTTTCTGACCCCTGACTTGCTTTAGCTACAATACTGCATTGTTGCAAAACATCTGCTTTGGGTCCGGTTGCCGTGTGTATTACTCACATGCTCATCGCCCTGGCCCAACGGTGCAGGTTTACTTAGGGGTGACTGTCCCTCCTTCAGCAGCTTCTGCCCCACGTGCCCGCTGGATTCATGCTGCTCTGGGCCACCTGGTGTACAGCTTTCCCCTCAGGGCCTTCCCCAAATAGGATTCTATGTCAAGTGTATCTACATTTTCATTCTTCAAAACCAAGAAGTCAAGAGCAGTGGACTCCCTGGTTTAGAGCAGCAGCTCAAATCAGACAGACCTGGATTAGAGTCCTGGTTTGCTTCTTCGTACTTAAGTGACCTTGGACATATTTCTTAACTTCTTTGAGCTTCAGTTACTTTATCTATAGACTTGGAGAAAATGATACCTATTCCATAGGATTGTTGTATTAAATGACATAGTACATGTAGAACACTTAGCCCATAATCCAACAGGATATTTTTTTCTACCTATTTGAATAGTTAGAAGTGTAATCGGTATACCTGGTGTGCTGACACAAATGAAACCTTTTCAAATTTAATAAAACTCCATGAGCTAGTTCTGGGTACTGTTCAGTAAGTGCTAACTATGTGTGCTTCCTCTGTTTATAGATTAATTGAATGCTAACATCAGAGTGAATTAATGGATCAGTTCTGCCAGATTACACATTGGTATTTTCTCAGGGGTACCCTGAAGAGAGAAAAACATTCAGAAGCTGGACATGATGTCTCTTAAGTCATTCCATAGAGACCACCCTCGGTGTGCCAACCATGTTCCCAGAGCTCAACTGTAGATGAGTAGCTTCGGGGTTGATAGAGTGAGTTGAACTCGGGCAGGACTAGTAGCATTTCATAAACCATATTAACCATGGTAGGAATGTTTTGTTTATTAAATTGGACACTCCTACCAATTAACAGCCTTTGGAAAAGAGTTTGATATTTGAAGTTTTCTCAAAACTGCACTCCTTTTCTCTGAAAAACAAAGTAATTATCTCAGTTTCATCTGTCAATGTACTGCTGGGCATATTGCTGAAGCTATAGAATTTGGTAATCAAATAACATTGTGCCAATAAAAAATTGGCATTAAGCATAGAAATTTCCCAGGTGGAACTTGCTCCTAGCCTTCTGCCTTCTTTTTAAATATTTTCAATCCAAACTCCTACTGATGCTACCGAGTGATTTTTATTCCTATCACTTTCTTTGTACCTAGTGTCTAATTAAGTTGTTGACCAAGGCAAAATGGTCTAGAGTAGAAGTATGTTAAAATAATTTAAGATGGCCCTAACCGGTTTGGCTCAGTGGATAGAGCATCAGCCTGCAGACTCAAGGGTCCCAGGTTCGATTCCGGTCAAGGGCATGTACCTTGGTTGTGGGCACATTCCCAGTAGGGTGTGTGCAGGAGGCAGCTGATCGATGTTTCTCTCTCATCGATGTTTCTAACTCTCTATCCCTCTCCCTTCCTCTCTGTAAAAAATCAATAACATATATTAAAAAATAAATAAATAAATAATTTAAGATGGAATTATGGTCCAAAATTTGGGCACTGATAGAGAATTGCAGATGTCATCAGGACATTTTGATGTCTCCATTTCTGAGCAGCTAGGTATGGAAGCAATTTCAAGTTCTCAAAAGTTTCAGGAATTGTAGATAGAGAGACTTGACAAAATTTAAGAGACTATCAGAAGTATGGATCAATGAAAACACATTGGTTGTTTAGCCAACACACTCTAATATTTCACTGTCAGTTCTGCAGTATTCTGATGTATCCTACTAATTAAATGTTTATTGAAGAAATCCATCGTCTTTGGTGTCTTGCTTTTCCTACTTTTAAATAGCAGCAAGTCAGACTTACATTTTCCTATTTTAAGTAACAGGCACTAGACTGAGTATTTCCTAAACACATTGAGATCAAAGTCTTTGATTAAGAATCTTGTTGGTGGCTAAGGATCTGGGGTACTTGCTATGTGCCAGGCCCTCTACAAAGTGCCCCTCACTTTGTCTTCAGTCTCCATCTCCACCCCGCACGCAAGGCCTTACTTACTCCTGTCTGACAGATGAGGAAGCAGAGAGGCCTTAGCTTGTTCACATTTAGTCAGTGACTGAACAGTGTCAACCCAGTCCCGAATTAAATTCTGTGATCATGTGACAACATCACTTCTATTGCCACGTGCAGCTCTGCAGTATTTCAGTGTGCAGAAGCATGCACAGGTGTTAGTCTGTCTGTCATCACTGTATCACAAGCAGGCTTTTACATTTGCAAACAGTTCAAGCCCAATGTTATCACCTTCCCACTCCAGAGCGTCAGTTGGCTTACCTCTGCTGTTTTCATTTCTATGAGAAGTCTCAGAAATTGTTTTCCTCCAGATTCTTTATATAATATTTTAATCTATCATTTATTGAATGGTTACTATGCTTGTCTATGCACAAGGCTATAGTCGCCTTGTAGAAGGCATATCCTTGGATGTAATATAAAACCTGTTCACTTTTATTTTACTAGCTTCCTTCCACTCTATAACTTATTGTGAAAATCAGGGAGTACCTTGAACTCAGAAAATAGGTGCTGGGAAATAACTAATTGTTTATCAACTCTTTTAGGTTAATAAGAGTTCAGCTATATTTGTCAGAGAATCCTTCCTGAAAATTAGCTCTCTGACTACCAAAACAAAATGGATGGGAGTATATTTATTTATTTTTAGGTCACAGATTAAAAGGGTAGTCTATACAAATATAGCAAATCAATATAAAGATCTTTTTTTAAAGTTCTTCTCCCTCCTCCCCAAAAAATGAAGAGAGATCCACATACTAGTATATGAGATAAAAAGGAATCTCTTTGCAAGGAATTTTGCCACCGTTGGGTATAATTACCCAAGAATTCTCTACCTGAGACATTCTTAAGAGATTAGTGTGTGTGGATAGTGAAGTACAGGCGGAGTCAGGGGTTGTGAAGTGTCTCCAGGTCTCAAGCTGAAGTGTTTGTGAGACACATTTCAGAGGTGGCATTGGAGCTGGGTAAGCCTACCCTGTGAATGCCATTGACATAAAGTGGGTTCTTTCTAACAGTCTGACTCCTGATTTATACTGTGCAAATTCCATCCCTTAAGTTTAGCAAAGTTTTTCAAGTTGTGCTGTGGCTTGGTCTTTGAGTTTTGATTTACCTCTTTGCCTGTTGAAACACATGCTGCAAGCTGCCATACATTGTGAATGAGCTATGTCCTCAAGTATGTGTCACAGCTCATGTTGTGGCTTCTGTCTTCTCTTCATTCTTGTTGTCAGTGGGCTGCGTACCCAATGAATCAGGACAAATGCTTGTGTGGGGTGAGTAGCTCAGGAATTTAGAACAAGTCTTCATGGAGCGCTAGCTGGCAAAGAGATGCCCTGGACCACTAATTTACTATCAGCCATTATTTAAAATATCAGCATAGAAATTAAACACTGTCTGTAAATAGCAATAGAGAGGACATTAATCTTCAAATTAAATGCCAATTAAAATTATCTTTGGAAAATGGACTTCTACTTTCCTTGCTGTCATTTGGAGGTTCAAAAAACTTCCAAAATTTTCTAATTACAGCTTCAAAATTCTTACTAATAAATACAAATTTAAACTACCAATGGTAATGACACCCCAGCCACATTTTTTCTCACTAAGACAGCCCCAAGTAAGTGCCAGTGATTAACAACTAATCACTTTTCAGGAAAGTCTTAGACTTTCATGCTCTCGTTGGTCATGGAGAAGTAAACACATACTTTGATGAAGTTTCACAAATTGAACAAGCCCTAGTGACCATCCCCCAGATCAGGAAAGAGAACAAGACCAGCACCCCAGAAGCCTAATTGAGCTCCCTCCCTGTCTCCACCCCTTCTGTCACTGTCCCCTCACAACCTACCCCTGACTCCCAAGACTAGTTTCACAATGTATACTCTCGTATCTGGTTTCTCTCACTTAGCATCTTGTTTGTGAGATTCAATATATCACTCATTTCATTGCTTATAGTGTTTTACTGTGTGACTCTCACACTATTTATCCATTCTACTATTTATGGCATTTGCATAGTTTCCATTTGGGAACTGGTATCTTAGATTTTTCATAAGACTTGGGCAGCAAAGTGGAAGCCATTTGGTCTTATAAGATTTTGATTAAATCTCTTTCATGAAGCCTTCACTGATTCTATAAGTGAACGCTCTCTTTTCTGAATGCCAGACTATTTGACTATTTCCCCTTTCTCACATTGCCTTTTGTATTTTACTCTAACAGCCACCATCCCTTAGAGCAGCGATTCTCAACCTGTGGGTCGCGACCATCAGAAAACACATATAGCATATCAGATATTTACATTACGATTCATAACAGTAGCAAAATTACAGTTATGAAGTAGCAACGAAAATAATTTTATGGTTGGGGGTCACCACAACATGAGGAACTGTATTAAACGGTCGCGGCATTAGGAAGGTTGAGAACCACTGCTTTAGAGTCTTGCTGTAACTTAAAAGAATTCACATAGTCAGCGATTGCTTATAGACCTTTTACTAAGAGTTGTTACACGATGTTCCCTATGCGTGGGTGTCAGGCACTGTCATGGGGCAAACCTGATTTAGAAGGAGAGTATGAGATTTTACAGGCTCCAGAATGAGAATAGCGACCCAGTTTTCTCCCAATTCTATTACACTCCCATCCTTGTAGGATAGAATGAGGTTCTTCATCTGATCTATTAACCCATGGCCATGTCTCATTTTGGCTCTATGCCACCATTGGAAACTTAGCTTGTGTCTCTCACAGTTCCTATCTGAGGCTCACAAAACTCTGTAGGCCGGTGTTTGATCGATTAAGCTAGCCCAGCCGTGGGCAAACTACGCCCCGCGGCCGGATCCGGCCCGTTTGAAATGAATAAAACTAAAAAAAAAAAAAGACTGTACCCTTTTATGTAATGATGTTTACTTTGAATTTATATTAGTTCACACAAACACTCCATCCATGCTTTTGTTCCGGTCCTCCGGTCCAGTTTAAGAACCCATTGTGGCCCTCGAGTCAAAAAGTTTGCCCACCCCTAATAGCCTGTCTTAAAATCTTGAGAAGAGAGATCGAAGAGCATCTAGTTGAAAGGTTATTTTTGTTTGTTGTATTTTATGATTTTGCTGGAGTTATTAGTTTTCTTTTTAATCATTATCAAGGTTCTGTTTGATTATTAATACTATACCTCAGATATGCTTCCTTAATTTATGCTCATTTCTTGATAGCTCTTGTCCTACTAGATTGGAAGGCCTGTGAGAGCAGGGGCCACATCTTACTTGTGTTTGCATCTTCGCTGTCTTATGCTCCTAATAACATCTTTCTAAGCAAAAGGTTTGAATGACTTCATGATGGAAGGGCTTGCGTGAAATCTGAGCACAGTTGAATTATATAGCCCTGTGCCTATTACATTGTTCCTAAAGCAGCTGATTGATAAAGTCTCCCCTCTTTCTTACAAGGATATTTTGAGATGAAATTGTATTATACATAGCATTTTGAGCCTTTCAGAGATAGAATTACATAAAGCACTTTGCCTCTCAGCAGTTGCATAATTTAGTTAGATGACATCTTGTGGCTGAAGTCCACTTTAATGTGAAGACTTTATTGCAATCCTTTTTTTAAAAAATGAATAATTTAGCCTTTCTGGTGATTTAGATATGGTTTAAGAGATTGCAAATCAAGAATGTATCAGGGGACTAAGTTAATTACCTGTCTCTGCCACCAGTTGCTCTACTCATGACCCTGGAGAAAGTCACTTCTTTGGCTCAGCTCATTTTTGGCTGCCCCTTCCAGGGTGTTGTCAGAATACATTATTACTGTATGATATAAAGTCATGGAAATACAGAGTTCTAAGCAAACTTAGCACCAACAGTTCCTGGCACATAACAGGGTCTCGGTAAGTATTTGTGGAATAAATTAATGGATTAACACATCAAGCCATTTTCACCATGCCAGATTACTGCAATATTCCAGCCAGCTATTATTTCCCCAGCCTCTGCTTCAGTCCCACGGGTAGTGGAGAGAGTTCACTCCCTCTGAAGGCTGCCCATTCCATTTGTCAATAAATTGAAATATGATCAAATGCCACTGTAGACTTCTGGGAGGCTCTCAGTCTCCTGGGCAGTTAGTCTGGCTGTGCTGCATCTTAGACATGTCGCTGTTGTAAGTGTTGATCACAGTACATTTGAGAATAACTGTTACGCCTCCTTTCTAGACTGTGAGCTCCATGAGGACAGATGTGCGTCTTACTTTTTTTATACTCCCAGCTCCCAGCATAGCACAGAATGGATGAAAGACTGGACGGAGGGGATCAGAGAAAATGGGAGGGAGGAATAATAATAACAAGAGCATATGTATTGATTGCCAGCTCAGTGGTCTCCTAAGAGAATTGTACTCACCCTAGAAGATGTGTCAGAAACAATCCATTGGGCTTCAGGAAGACTTTTTTTTAACTATTTCCATTTATTTTTTTAAGCCTCACCCTTTTCATTTCAATTTTATGTGTGTTTTATACTATACATACTATTTTAATATAGTTGTACATGTGTTTAATTTATAAATACCTACATATTGGAAAGTAGATATTCAAACACTTTCTGATAAAAGTACAGATCATAAGTTTGAAGACCCTTAGTTTGTCAGGTACTATGCTAAGCATTTGATATACAGTATTTCATTTCATCCACCAAAAATTCCATAAGGTATATACTATGGTTCCATTTTGCAGGTGAAGAAACTAGGCACAGAGAGGTTAGGTAATTTGCCCCATCATGTACACCTGTTAAATGGTGTAACTAGGGCCCAGAAAGGATTTGTCTGGCTTAACCACTGCCCCATTCTCTCTTGCTTTTCCATCCTAGCACCTGGGGTATACCTCAGGCACAGTACAGGTTGTGTAGTCAATAAATAAATGAATAGATGGGTTAATCATACCACATATTAAGATTTTCTTAAGAAAAAATGTAAAACCCAAAAATATTTTCTTTTTCATGTATTGGCAATGACCAGGCAAGTAACATACCTCTTTGACAGATGAGAACATTTAGTTCCATTTCTTGCAGAAGAAGGACAGCAACTCACTTGATCACTATTGAGCCCAAAGTCAAGTGATTGGTCTTGTGTTCACATCTGATTACTGACTGCTCTTTTACTGAAATATAACTTATATGCCATAAAATTCACCCTTTTAAAGTATTCAATTCAGTAATTTTAGTATATTCATAAAATTATGTAACCATCACCACAACATAATTTCAGAACATTAGCATCACCCCAAAAAGAAACCCCATACCCATTATCTGTCACCCTCCATTCCCTCTCCTCCCCCAAGCCACAAATCTGCTTTCTGTCTCTATGGATTTGCTCAGTCTGGACATTTCATGTAAATGGACTATATAATCTAGGACCTTTTAACTTAGTGTAATGTTTTCAAGGTTTATCAGTATATGTCATTACTTTTTTATAGTTAAATTATATTCCATTGTATGGATAAACAAACATCCCTTCATCAGTTGATGACATGGTGGGGTTTTCACTTTTTGGCTACCATGAATAATGCTGCTATGAACATTCATTTACAAGTTTTTATATGAACACATGTTTTCAGTTCTCTTGGATATATAGCTAGGAGTGAATTCCTGGGCCATGGGCCCAGGTTTAACATTTTGAGGAACCACCAAACTGTTTTCCAATGTGGCTGCACCATCTTGCATTGCCACCAGCAGTATATGGGGATTCCAGTTGTTACATGTCCTCGCCACACTGGTTACTGTCTGTCTTTCATATTATAACAATCCTAGTGGATGTGAATGGTATCTCATTGTGGTGTTGATTTGTATTTCACTAATGATAGTGATGTTGAGCATCTCTTCTTGTGTTTATTGCTCCCCCAACTATTTCTTTTAAATTTAAATTAAATTTCCCTTTTTTTCCTTTTAGTGCTTTTCATTGAAATATAAATTTTGCTCATCTTCTCATGATGTCTATTTTGTCCCAAGAATCTCAAAGCTATCAAATGCTCGTGAACTCTCCTGTTAGAGATTGCATGGCCTGGGTGTAAATCACAATGCTCATTCATATATGATACTAACACTTAGCAATGTTGAAATTAACATTTGTTATCAAATTTGGTTTAGGCCAGAGAGAAAGGAAAGGTTTTTAAAATGCCATGTGCCAGTTTCTTCCCTGTACAGTAAAAGAATATTTACATTAGCCTCTAAAGATTTGTAGTACTATTCTTGGGGGGAAAAAATGTGCCTGACAGATTTCATGTATAGTAAAGTCTGTATCAGTAAAAGTGTTTATTGTAGCTGCAAGGTCTTTCTGGCTTTCAGACCTACATGTTCCCATCTTAAGTTCATATTTTATTTGATGGCTTTTGACAGCGTTAGTCATGCTCAATCTTACTGTAAGTTGAATGTATTTGGTCATAATGATAAGGATGAAATTTATCAATTTCTTATAAAGTGGACATTTTTATGGGAAGCGATTTTTCTTTTTTTAACTGCTTTGAATTTTTATTTATTTAGTCAGTCCTCAAATAGTGGTTGAGCATCAGACATGAACAGTACCTATAGTGGGAGTAAGACAGTCTTTGTGGAGCTCATAGACCACCTGTGAATGCCAAGACCAATTACTAACTGCAATTATGATAGATACTAAAAATGAACACTTTAAGCTTCTGTGTGAGCCCATAAAGTGGAGGAGCTGACCCAGTTTGTGGTTGTCAGAAAAGGCCTCTTCAAGGTAGTAACATAATTTGGGACTAAAAAACACCTCGGAGTTAGACAGCAGATGGGGCACAACAACTGGCATGGGCACAGGCACTAACGCAGACATAAATTTGCTGCTTTAGAGAATCTTAGTGAAGCACAGTGTGGCTGACAGGTCAGGAGCAAAAAGACAAGGTCAGGCAGGGGGGGTAGGCATCGATAAAGACATGTTGGGCTTGACCTCTGTCACTGGGGAGCCATATAAGGGGTCAGGCTGTAGCACTTGATGATAGCCTGTAAAATTAAGAAAGGCCAAGTGACCCTTTGTTCTGTCACCTTTTTCCTTTCTTGGTCAGGAATATGACTGGAGAAACTACCAGCCCAGCCAGATGAGTAAATCTGAGTTGCAAATGCTGGCAAGCCTACGGCAGCAGCAGAATGATGATCTGGAGGACACGGGGGCTTCCCATGGCCTGAGTGCGTCCCAGGTGGACAACTGTAACGTCAGCATAAGTACCAGCAGTGACGACACCACCACCTGGAACTCCTGCCTGCCGCCTGTAAGTCCCGGGCTTTGGTCCGTTGATTTCCCTAACAAGGAGCAAGCTCCTTCCTTACAAAGCCTGCCTTGCCTGGGAAAACCAGGGCCCAACAAGCACCCTCGCTATGAGCAACACTCAGAGCCCATTCGGAAATACTAGTAGTCTGTCAGGTGTGGGGGCATTGACTTTTCTAAATTGTCTTAGTTAAACTCAAATAACGCATGCTAATTGTGTGTTGATATATAAAACCACACATGGAAAGAAACAAGAATAATTTAGTTGTAGATTCTAGATGTCCCAGTGCATCCCCAGCTCCTTGTATAAGCCCTGGCACACAGGAGGGTTGATATTTGTTCAATGAATGAACAAATAGGAAGAGACTATAAATATTCTAAGGATTGCTTGGATGCAAGGTCAGAAAAGAACCTTCTGTAGAAACCACAGATGTTTACTGACTCTTCCCTGCGCCTGAGGGCACGATCGGCCTGCAGATGCTTCAGGGGCTCCTGTTTGCCCATATGCTCACACAGGTGGAGCTCTTTAATACAGCCCAGCATCCACACTAGGATGGCAGAGGACTCGGAGTAGCTCAAAGTCTTCCTGGTTTTCAGGTGAAGGAACTAAAATTGGCCCACCTTCCACCCCAGTCAGTGTTGGACCCCAGAGCAGAGCCCAGTGTTCAGACTAGGTCCATTCTCTACAATACTGTCCTACAGGACCTTCTGGCTTAATTGGAAATACAAAGCAGAAGCTTCGACAAATAGTCACAAGAAATACTGTGAAGCAGAATAATAAATCATTTTTATAATAATCATAATTATTAAGCACCTAGAGACATTTTAAGACCTAGCTAGGCCCAAGGGACATTTACATATAAGGCCACATTCAACATCAGATCAAACGCATTAAAATACACGTTTATCCAACAGTAAATATTCTATCCAACAGCAATTTTTGAAAGGAAACATAAAATTGTGTAACTTTGATTGATATTTATATAATGTATTAAAATATATAAAGATTGAGTCCTAGTGTAGGTTGGCAACGGATAACTTCTGTATTAAGTATTTCATTAAATATTTACTAATTTTACAATTTTCTTTTTGAATTTTAAAGCCAGCTTTTTTCCAAGTTTCTAACATCTTTGTAGATGTTAGAAATCTCAGAGGCCCTGGCACTAGGCCTGTGGTGTTACCTAACTCCCTCCTCACTGCTGTCCCCTGTGGTGAGCACTGGGAAGGCCCATTTCCAGATGGGAAATGGAGGGCCTGAGTAAAGTGACGCAGAACTCGTGTGGCATGACTCCTGAGTCTGAGCTCCTGACCACCATGAGCCAGTGACTTCTCCATGACTCAGCTGTCTAAGAGTGCTACCAATATCCAGCAGAAGGTGAGATTCCTGCTCTGGAGGGAACTTATAAGTCTTCATGGAGGAGGAATTAAGATTGGCTCTAATGAGGGGTGTGTGTGTGTGTGTGTGTGTGTGTGTGGTAGAGTGAGATGGTGTTCATTTTTCATTAGTGTTCTTTTTCCTTACCTTGCCCACCCTCCAGGTTTCTCTTGCCTTAGTTGTGCTTTCATTAATTGAATGTCCAAGCATGCGTAATGTCTGGAGCAGCCTTAGTGCCAGAGTATCTACCTATGCAGCAAAAATACCCTGTGTGCTGGTACCCACAGTACCCTTGCAGCCAGCGCTAAAAGCATCAGTATAAGTTGCAGATTTTTGCCAGTGCTATTTACAATGGAATTGAAACATTGCCTTTCTTATAAAACAGTCCTCAGCAGGCATTTAAACCAAAAGAAAGAAAGGGAACAGTGGCCTTCTGAACAAGCTCCTTCCGTCATGAAGCCGCTTGGAGGCCAGCATTACAAAGGGCAAGCTGAGGAATGCTTATTTATGGACTGAAAAGGCTGAGCTCTTGGTTGCCCTGGATACAGTGTTCTCATCACTGTCCTGTCTGACAAGAACTGAAGTCCTCATGCGTGACAACTGCTCCTCTCTAAATGTATTTGGCCAAAAACAACATCATTAATAATGATCTTAATAACCCCTCTATTTGACCAAATGAAAAATTGAAATATTTTAGACAGAGAATATAATGGAAAAGCCTACCTTTGGTATTCATAAGATGTGTTTATTACTGCATCAAGTTCAATATTGGAACTATCACCAAATGGAAAATTACATTTCCTAATGAACTCCTGCATCTTGTTGCTTGTAGAGAGTTTAAATAGCAGTTTACAAGAACTATTGTGGTCTTTCTGAGAGCTCATACCTTCTCTTTAGAAGTTGTACAGGGGCCGTGAAAAAGAACAAAAGAACTCATAACTTTATTTATCACAGTAATATCCTGCTTTCCTTGTAGCTCAGTGATGGCTACCATCCAGGCTGGCACTCAGACCAGAAACTTGGAAGACCCCCTCCCCCTCCTTTGGGGTCCACATCCACTGGGTCTCCAAATCCTGAGTCTCCGCTCTTCCTTTTACCTCCTAACGCTCCCTACTTATACCATAACCTTGGCACTGTATTTTTTTATGCAAATTCCTTCAACAGTCTCCTAATACCTCTGTATCTCCAGTCCAAGCAGCATAGCCTGAGGGATAGGAGCATCTGCTCCGAAGTCATATTGCCAAGGTTCACATCCAAGCTATGACCTTGGAAAAGCACTTGGCACTGAGACATAATAAGCACTTAATAAATTAATGTTGGTGGTAATTTTTAATATCATTATTATTCACATTGGTGATCTTTCTAAAGCCCCGCTCTGTTTTATCTCTTCCCTGCATAAAGCCTTTTCACAGCCCCCCGTTGCCTCTTTAGTTTGGCCTACAGGGCCCCCGATGATCTAAGACCTGACCCCTCTCGTCTCATCTCTCACTGCTCCCCACCTTTCACTCCCAGCTTTAGTCCCAGTTGTGAGTCCCTAAATGCACTCTGCACATATCCTTGTACCTTATACCTGTTTATCCCACAAGACTTAGCTCCAGAGTCTTCTGCAGCCCTTCTCCAGGCCTCACTGTGAGAGACACACCTTCCTTTCTCCACCGGAGCCAGGAATATCTCCATGGTGACTCTCACCACAGCCTAGCTTGTCTGTCTCACATTAATTCATTTCACATTTTGTTTTGAGTGGTACCACATGCTGTGAACTATGCTGGGGACACAAACAAAGCTTTACCTGCTTTGAGATGTTCACCACACTGCAGGGAAGCAGAGTCCTGTCAGTCAGGGTAGTGAGTGATGATAGAATAGAGTCTGGGAACAAGTGAGAGTCAGCATTCATTCTACCTGTTGGTTTTAGGGATGCTTCATAGAAAAAAGTACCGTAAAACCAGAGTTCAAGAACCAGTGCAGCCCTGGTCGGTGTTGTTCAGTGGATAGTGTGCAAGCCCGTGTACTGAAGGATCTTGGGTTCAATTCCCAATCAAGGGCACGTACCTGGGTTGTAGGTTCCATCCCCAGCCCCATTCAGGGCATAAGCGAGAGACAACCAATCAATGCGTCTCTCTGACATCGATGTTTCTCTCTCTCTGTCCCTCCTTTCTACTCTCTCTAAAAATCAATGGAAAAAATATCCTCAGATGAGGATTAACAAAAATAAATAAATAAATAAAATGTTTTCAAAAAGAATGAATGCAAACTCACCATGTAGAAAGAAAGAGAAAGGAATTCCAAGTTAGAAAAGGAACAGAAGTAAATATGGAAGTGAGGGTGGAGTCTCTCCTTTAACAGGATAACTTCGTCACAGTACCTTTGTTTCTTCATCACCTTGAACCAGACTTGAAATGAGTTTTCGCTTGTCTCAGCATCACCACCCACCTCCCACCCAATACACATAGGACTAACTACTCCACGCTCTAGCTACACTGTGCAGCTTGTCTTACCTTTCATCCAGATCATGTCAATCATGCAGTTGCTCATGCCTCTTCCTTCGGCCTGGGGACCCTCCATCCCTCTTCTCCTAAACACTCTTTGTGGCCCAATTCAAATGTCACTGCTGCACGAAACGCTTCTGACCCTCAGCCACCATCTACAGAATTATCTCTTCTCTGGGTTCCCATTGCCTTCAGGCTCAACGATAGCACTGACCACATCAGGGATTCTTGTTGCCAGCATCCACCAGACCTGGTTGTAAGCTCCCTGAAGGCAGGACTATGCTGAGCAGAGAGCCCGGCATGAGGTCACACTCAGTCTGGGCTGGTTGTTACTTATTAGTTGAATAATCAATCAATAATATTAAAATACTTTTTTACTCTAAAATAGTTTTTATCAAAATTTTAAAGTAAATGAGCTTTTCTTTGCTTAAATAAATTCTTAAAGTGGCAGGTAATATTTTACATTCCAGATTTGATAAATGGGTATTATATATACACATAAAGGAAAAATCTCCCTCTGGACAGGACTTAATGACCAATAATTTTAAAAGGAGACTTAGGCAGGTCACATTCAGTTTAGCATCTTTATCTCAGGACTTCACACACATTGCAGTCTGGAACCAGAATGAGGTCTTTAGCAAATTCTATTGTGTTTACTACAAGCTTTGATTCCTCAGCTTCCCCGAGCATCTGTACAGTTCAGAGTAATATGTACTGTTTAAATGGTGTTTAGATGCTATAAATTAGTCATTTAAAAGTGTACTTACAAGTAACCATATTTCTCGTAGCAGATTGGCTTTTGTTGGCATCTCATGCTAAATAAATCAAGCCTGCTGAGAATCCCCTAGCCTTTGACAGACAGATTTTTCAAAGTTTCTAACTTAAAACCAAATTCAATTAAAACAGTACTTTACAACTTCTGTGGAAACCAAGCTACAGGTAATCAAATGTGGAGGGTTTCTGTCAGGAGTAGCCCTCATGAGATTTAGTCATAAACTGGGCCCCAGGCAAGCTTGGGAGGGGTGCTAGGAATTGGTTACAATGGAGTTCTAAGTGCATTTTATTTTGATGAGGGATTTTGATTGACAGTGCATAAAACCATGGTGTGTGTGTGTGTGTGTGTGTGTGTGTGTGTGTGTGTGTGTTTTGTTTCTTTTTAAGAAAAAGGATAGTTATTAATGGAGACAGCTTCATGTGATGACCAAAATATAGACTCTGCATCAGCCAACCTTGGCTCATTTACTACGTGTACTGGTTAATAATGCAGATTTTTTTCAATAGATGGTGTTACACATATGTTGATATATATGGAATTTCATATGTATGCTATTTTGTTGTATTGACAACAAGTTTCAAAACTTCATATGTCAAATTTTCTGAAGGTGTTAACATCATAAATATTTTTACACTTAAAAATGTCAAATTTTTTGCCAAAAAAAGAGCATTTGCAGGAAGTTTTAATTCATTACTAGTACTGACTCAGTCGCCTATAAAATGGGAATAATAAAGAGCCTTCCTCGTACTGGCATGATGAAAAATGAATGAGACCATGGGGTGCATGAGTCCTGTGCCTAACAGAGGAAGCTCAGGCTAACTATAATCTGCTCCCCAAAGCTGTCCTCCTCAAAGGGCCACTTGAGTGACCAGAAAAGATTTCTAGAACATTTCCCTTTTTTCTGACCACTGAGGGCTGTAAGGGTGGGCAGAGGTTCTGTTGTTCTTGTAATATGAGCTTAACCATTAGAATCCAGACCGACCCCCTCAGAACTTTACACATCAATTCTTTCATTATTTCATTATTTCTCTCTCCCAACTATAAACTTAGATTCTGGAAAAGCATGCCTCACATGCATGCTAGCCTGTAAGCAACCAGGGGCCTCAAAGCCACCATTCCTTCAAGTTAGGAATTCCTGTAACCAAGTATATTAGTCCCTCAGCTCGTTTAAAAAAAAAAAAAAGAAACTCATCACATGCGTCCATCAAATGGCATATTGCAGAGCATATTTGGAGGAAAACGAGGCAAAACGCACTTAATAAAATTACAAGCATATGGTGACACATTACTTATGGTCTTGATTAACCTTGCAACTTTATTGCCATTTTCAGAAGATTTTACATACAACATGAAAATATTGTCTTTACCTTTTAACATGACAGAATTATCTTATCTCCTGTTCTTTTAATTAGCCTTTACTTCTCTCCCTCACCCCCAAATTTCTAGCAGCTTGATCGTGGAAAAGCAGAGCTTCTTTTGTGTTCAGTGGTAGTTAATTTTATGTGACTGTGGTTTTCCTACACTAGTGCATAGCAACAGCGCCACCAAAAGGACGAGGTCCTGAGTTTCTAGGATCTGTTCCATTTCTTTGCTCATCAGCATGTCAGTTTTTACATGATGATTGCTGGCTGCTCTGTGTCCAATATATAATACCTAATATATTGGCACTTCAGGCTTTAATAGGTCTTAATTTGTTCTGACCTTCAGATTCATTAACTTCTCCGTTGTCTTTAGGTGTAATGAGTTTTCTTTTACTCCTGAACTAAAAAAGTAAATAGTTGATTGAGCTAAGCTGTAGATAACTCCGAGGAGCAGACATCATGGCACTGTAGGGTGATAAAACTGGTGTTAGAGTCAGCGCAGTATCTGAGCTGCATGGAATTAGCCTTCCTCATCCTCAAAGTATTGTCTATTACATCTTATATTTGTCCCAAATTTAGCAATGTAGCGACACTTAGTTTCTTTAATGTTAAATATAGAGTAATATGTCATAAGAATGAAATCAAATGAATTTATGATAAGGAGGTAGTCTTATATATTTCAAATAAATGTACTTCAGTACCCTTTTTTTTCTGACGTAAACTGAACTGAGTTTGTCATATTTGTTATTCAGAAGCTTAGGTATTCCCCACTCCAGGTGAGCCCCAGCTGGATTAAGTTCATACTCTAGTGGTTGTAGCGGTTCTCAACCTGTGGGTTGCGACCCCTTTGGGGGTCAAACAACCCTTTCACAGGGGTCACCTAAGATCATCGGAAAACACATATATAATTACATATTGTTTTTGTGATTAATCACTATGCTTTAATTATGTTCAATTTGTAACAATGAAATTGGGGGTCACCACAACATGAGGAACTGTATTAAAGGGTCGCGGCATTAGGAAGGTTGAGAACCACTGGGTTAGAGGGTAAACTGAAACCAGACGGCCTGGTTTTCAATTATGGCTCCACTATATCCTGGCTGGCAGGACCTTGGCTAACACCCAGTGGCTGGATTTCCTCCTCTGTTAGATGGAGTTGTTTGTCCTGTCCATTTCATAGAATCACTGTGCAAATCCAATGAGGGATTGAACACAGAGTAAGTGCACAATAAATATCAGTTACCACCATTATCATTATTGTCACAGTTATTGGTAGGTATTGGTTGCTATTCCTTGGCTGATTCTTATGGTATTCTCTAAATATGGCTGAATTCCAAAATCAAAAAATCAATTTTAGTTTTTTAACTGGTGCTTTCAAAGAATGTTACCTACCTGGAAAAAGTAGAAATAGGTTTACTGCTGCATATGTATAGAAACATATGTCTATTTCCATCTGTGGGTAAGGACATCTGGCTTCAGACAACCCACTATATTCTCCCACTGCCACCACCTCCCTACCCCCCCACCCCCATGGTCAGAGAGCTTTAGAAACCATTGGGCACATGCTCATGCATTCTGATTTGGGCCTAGAAGACAAAAGACCTCACCCAAGTGAAAGCTCTGCCCTTTCAAAGTATCAAAGCAAAGTCAGGGGAACCGAAATATCTTGAAGGAGCTCCTTAGCTGCATCATTCCCATAATCCCTTCCTGTCCCTGAGTTGGGTTATAAAATTAGAAGATGTGCAGAGAAAGGGAAGTGGGCCACCCATTTTGTATGGCACTCACTTGCATCCTTCCCCACTGAGTCTTAGCAGGGAGGTTTATAAGTCCCTTTATAGCAGCTACATGCGTAAGTCTAAATGCTATTATTAAATTTAAGTTCCTTATTGAATAAAAATTTTTTGAGTAACAACTTGGTCATTAGCTTTCAATAGTACAAATTAAGTTAAGGAATCCAGTATTCAGACCAAGTTACAATGCCTGCAATTATTTTAAGTGAATATTTTTATTTACCTTTCTATCTATTCATATCTGTAATCCTTATTACTTTGAAAAGTTTCCAGTGGTTATTTTTTTTGCTTTGTTTTCTGACACTTAAAAATCGTTTTAAGTGTGAACCTTTTATTAATTGTATTCCCTTTTATTCCTTGTATCATTGGATCTGTTTGATATAAACATGAGCAAGCATGGACGGGCCAGTCTATGTGGGCTAAGTGGTGGCTGAGTCACAAACAAGGTAGATTCTGCAGCCATTTCTATTCCCCAGAGGAGGGAATAGGCATTGAAACAAGGGGGTGGGGACAGGTGTAAATAGAATCAATGGTATAAAATTAAGCAAATAGAAATTTGGCTGAATATCAGGACTGTGATTCTTAGTTATGGAAATGCCTCTTAAAGTCATAGGCAGAGTTCCATTTATGGGAGGCCTACTACAGCTGAAGTACTGGAATACCAATGAAGACCTTATTGCAAGTATTTTGGCACCAGTGTAAGTTGGTCTAGAGAACCTGTTAGGCACTTTATGTGCTAATCCTTTTTTGCTGTGAAATAATAAAGCCTAAATCATAGAACTAAATTTCACTTACAAATTGCAAAAAGTCTTATTTCTCTAGTGAGATCAAATATGTCTTATAACATGTTTTTCCTTCCACTGGTCTCCCAGCTGTTGTTTCTTATTACTGAAATGGTGATGCATTGATATTCGTTCAATTACCAAAGTATCTGAGTACATTTACATTCATGGTACATCACGGAGAGGCAGGCTAAGTGAGTGTGATCATCATACAGGGTGTTCGATTTAAATTAAATGAACACTTCCAAGACATTATTTATAGAGGAAGACAGTTTAGAGAATTCCCATCATGCATGTCATTAATATTTTAGGATCTATTAAAATAAGCAATATGTGCTCTCCATGTTCAGGCACCATGGCCACACTTTTTCTTGGTTGGTGTCAGCGCCATGGGGTCACATTATGGGTAAGAAAACATTAACGCCAGCCCCATTGGGTAAGGAGCTAACTGAAGTCCTTTGAATGCAATTCAAAAATGTATACCAAATTCCAACTCAACATTAAAATGAGAACATTAAAAATGATTTTCATATTATGATTACATGGTGGTTAGTCACGTAGGAAAATACTTGGAGCTAATGTTGGAAAAACAGAATTTGTGTCAGGTCTAATAGAATTTTCTCCTTTTATAGAACAAATGAAAAACACCAAGTTCCAATGGAGGCAAGTTAAGGCTTGCATGGGATGTGGTGGTTTAGCTGTGTTTTGAAATAGTAACTTAAAGATTTCTTGTGGAGGGAAAACTTGATAGTTCACATTTTTGGTGGGTATTGGCATCACATTTTTTCAGCTCTCTGATAAACCTGAGGTTTTATTACACACTTAGGGGAAATTACAACCCTAACCCAAGATCCATGTGTGTAATTCCATTAATGAAAACGGATATTCTCCTTGCAAACTTACTAACAATGAGATAGAAATATAAATAATCTACATCCCCCAGGCTCTGAGTTATTGCCTGTACTTGCTATGCAGCATTCGTGCAACAAGATATCTTGTTTGGTTTTGCTGTATCTGGAAATATCAACCAATGTTAATAGCACAAAATTCCGAAAGGAGGAGGATCCACCATGAACTTTGATTGCACCATGGATGCTATCTAGCCCACTGACTGGCCATTAAAATGACCTGTTTCCTCATATGCATCACCTTGTTATTAGCTTGATCTCCCAAACAGCCTTCAACTCTTCTTTAAAATAAGCCAGCCACTTCTTGCAGATTGTTTCTGGGAGGAAAATTACAGTAATGAGAGTGTCCATGAAAGTATATGTCAAGAGTATGATACTGATTAGTTTTTACTCACAAATGGTTTGTCTCTTACAGCCTGTCAACCAGGGTCGGCACTATCAGAAAGAAATGAATCCACCTTCTCCTTCTAACCCCCGGTAAGAATCATGACTAATCTAAATTCCTTGTTTAAAGGTTAGTTAGATTATGCATTTTTCTTGGTTTCATGAAATTGGTTTTCAAAACAGCCAAAGGACTTTCCAAAGTTCTTTTTTTTTTTTTTTTTGGAAGTCTTTCCGAAGTTTTTTTTTTTAAGAAAAGTTCAGTCTACTTTTCTTATCTAGACTGTAGTGTATTGGCTAACAGCCTACCTAGGTTTAAATAGCACGCCGACCTTTTACTAGCTGTGGGACACAGAGCTAGTCATTGAACTCAAATTCAGGCATCATAATCTAATAGTGTTTTGGGGAGGATCAAATGAATTAATACATGAAAAGTTAATAGCACAGTTCCTGGCAAACGCTTTTAAGTATTAATTTAGTCATTGTTACTCTACTTGCTTAGATACTTCAATTTAATAGATATTTGATATTTAGTACATTTTAAGCATAAATCTTTTTTATGTTGCTCAGTACCTTTAAATTCATCAAAATAACTTATACAAGTATAAATAGTGATTCTCTTTTTTATTTCAAATTTTCATAATCTCCAAATTATTTCATTATTTTAAAAATGTCATTGGCATATGAGTCATTTCTCAATATAAAGAAATCTCATTATTTCAGGCTCATTAGGGACAAGGAAATCTGAATTTCCGTTTTGAAATATATGTAGTATCATATGGCTTTCTAATAAATAGCTAAATAAGGTAGTTTATCTGCATAAATCATTATTACTTTATTACTCTTTATTGTATACTAGGAATTTATTAAAATCAATCTATCTTGAGCTGCACACACAAGGTCTTAGTTATTATAATGCATCTCATTATCCAAATGCACCTCATTATCAAGCTCTTTCACCTGTACTGTGGTTGGTCCCACTGAATGAGCCAAATACCAGCGACAGCATCATAGCTCTGGCTCCGGAGAGTGATCTCTATTACAGAGTGTCTGAACTAGACTCATACATGTATCAAAAACAACTTAGCTAATATTAAAAGAGAGAGACAGATAGATAGCTAGTAGGGATTTGTTAAATAAGAATATAGGCTATATCCTCAGACCAAGGGCAACCAGGCCTTAGGAGGGACTGAAACTTGCTCCCAGGGTCTGCTTCATTCTTCTCTCTGCGCACCAGCTTTCTCTGCTTCCAGTCACATGGCTGGCTGACAGCTCTGGAGTTTACGTATTACACATACATGCTGATGCTGGCAGGCTATGCCTGAATCCAGTTCCTACTTCAGGAAGGAGAATGTGATTGACATAGCTTGGGCCAAGTAACCACTGGTCTAATCAGCAATGAACAGCAAATCGAAGCCATGTAAAAGCCAGGTGACCACCTATACAGTTCACAGCACTTTTAATGGGGCCCAGAATATCCATGACATTGGTAGAGTAAATATACTTTGTTAGTGACCTCGTCTAAGTATTCCTGGTCTGTACACTTGATCTGTCACTGTCATAACTAAATATAATAGTAGTTTCAAAAGTGAGATTGTAGTTTTAGTATATGTAAACAGTATATGTTTAGTATATGTTAACATCGTTAGAGTCAGTTATCTCTTGATATGTGAATATGTCTTGATATATGTCCCTTATAATGATGTAGCTCATCTAGATTTGACTAACAAACTCTTTTTCTATATATGAGTAAACTTTCAAGGTAATTGCAACTCCAACTTTGGTCCAGATTATAACAAAGTCAGAATTTGTAGTCTGAACAAGTGATAGTGATAATAAGACATGTTAAAAGGTAGAAACTTTTGTTTCAATAAAAGGGGAAAAGGACCCTAATTCTCATCCTCATTCTGCTACTAACACAGTAAATTATCTTAGACAAGCCTCTCAATCTATTCAGACCTCACCTAATAATATGAGCACCCTCATGTGTCATAGAAAGGATCTGAGTTACATGCTCTCGAGAGTCATTCCCAGCTTGAGATTCTGGGACTTTGATGAGACTCATAGATTTTTACATAGGAAAACCAGTCCCACTATTGAAGAGAACCCTTTATAGAAAATATTCTTCATAATATTGGGTGAATTAATTAATGTTTAGATGTGGTAGTCTGTGACTTTAAATATCTCATTTAAAATTCAATTCTCAAAGATAGAATATAAGAAAATTTACTAATTAAACAGTATATTTATTTAACCAATTAAATGTCCATTCATCTAGGAAAAAATAATTTAGATTTTTACATAATAAAATTAAAAACCAAATTCTAAAGGGAAAAACAAAATGCAATTAATCCCATTTGCCAGCAGGTTATCCACCAGTTTTCTGGAACGTTATTGTATAGCTGTTCAGGAAACCTGAAGATTACATGGCTTGGCTCTTGGCTCATAACTTCAGCAGCTTGGAGAAGTGGCAGAAAGACATTATTGGGCCATAAATGAAAAAGATGATAAAATTATGAGGGTAGCATAGATCATCATATAAAATGGGATGAAAGAATTCACTTACACTTATTGGGCAATGTTTGACACTGGATAGAGTGAGACATAAAGCTAATTGTTTCTGGAATGTTTATAATCTAGGAATTAAAATACTCATGGTTCACCTCACCATAATCCCTTGCTTCTCTAGATTTTCAACAAAGCCCCTTGCATTGATAGGCAGGGGTGTGATATTTCCCACTGTATTTTCCTAACAGACTGACTGACAGTTAGGCAGCACCTCAAATGCTGGGGCTCTTGCCTCCAGTGTCCACCTGCATTGCCTCTTGGGGCGCTGACAGCCTCAATGACAAGGTGCAGAAGTGGCTAACAATCTAACACAATTGAGAGGAGTGTTGGGTAGGAGGAAACAATTTCACAGTTCACTCATGTTGAGAAGTGTTTTCTAGCATGTAAACTTGCTGCCAAATGGAAGAAAATGGATGCTGTTTGTAGCCTTAAGTCATTTATTTTCAAATTCCTTCTCTTGGTTTGTGGGGTTCAGAGCTGTCCCTTAGGCACATCTATGTATGTGTTTATGTAGAGTCTTCAGAATGGCTCAAGATATTTTTGCTCAGAAATGGGTTTTGTAAAATAAGCTGTGATTACTTTCTAGTAGTCTGTTTATATGGATGGAGTCGATAACCAATCTTTGAAATGATGATTATACTTGCTATTTTTACTCATTGGAAAATTAGAGGGGAAGGGGGAAGGTAGTCTAAGGCTCTGTAAGGCTCTAAATGTTTATGGAAATAAACAATACAGAAGATAATTCTGGAATGCCCAGTAATGAAGGGCATGGTTTTCTCAAGTGTTTGCTTTATGATTTATCATCTTCTGTGTTTTTAAATATCAGTGCAGATTGTGTTAGGGCTTGAATCCTTTGCGGCTTTGCCACATGTTTTGTGATATAAACATACTTATAACTATAATTATCTGATAAACTCCTGCAGACTTTGACAAATGATTAATAGCCGGTGACCTCAGTTCCCACTGGCTCAGCTGGCCCGACCGAGGCAAGCTGGCCTGTCGTGGTAACTGCCAGCCTGCTCTGGGCTGATCACAGCGATTTCATCTTTCTTTTCTCGCCAATTGTCGGGACACAGCCTGATGGGCTTCTCTACAGCTTACGTTTCTGTCCCGCCAGTACAAATGAGAGAAAGGTATAAATGAAATGAAATACAGAAATTGCATGTCCTGCTTCTCTTCAAATGCTTACATTTGGGTCATCTTAAAAAATTTTTAAGAAATATTTCTCCTTTCGGACCAAAGCACAAGGACTAATTTCCTGATTAATTGTGATAGATAGATAGATAGATAGATAGAGATATAGATAGATGAATATAGATAGGTAGGTAGGTAGATGTGGATAGATAGATGATAGGTAGCAGATAGATAGATAGATAGATAGATAGATAGATAGATATAAATAGATAGATGTAGATAGATAGATATAGATATAGATAGATGAATATAGATAGGTAGGTAGGTAGATGTGGATAGATAGATGATAGGTAGCAGATAGATAGATAGATAGATAGATAGATAGATAGATAATCTGAGCCTGTGGAGCTGGTGCCTCTTAAACTCAAGTGATTCTATGCCCCTCCTGCTCCCAGAGGTCTGCAGTCCACTGGTTCAACCTTTTCAATAGGCTTTATAAACACCAGGTACAAAGAGACTCAGCTGGGCCCCTTTCTTCCCTAGTTGAAGTACTAAGTTCAGTTTATAACATTCACCTCCATTCTACCTGAGGGGGATGGGATGGGGGCTGCAGGCATGACATGAACCTGAGGAGAGGCAGACCATCATGAGGGTTACGTGGCCACAGCCAGTCGCATCTGTGGACTCACCACCTCATCCTTCATTTAGTAAATGCAGAATAGCTTCCCTGTTTAAACAAGGAACCTCTACAGCACAAAATGATTCAAAGTGTTTCGTTCATACCTTCAGCAACATTCAGTGTTTTTTAAGCACCTACTATGTACAGCGCATCGTGGAGGGATGGCTTTAGTGTGCCTTCAGGGAGCTCTCAGCCTCCCATTGCAGACCAGTCCTCCCTGCGTGTCATCAAGGCAGTGAGTGTGTGAATGTCTCAGGAAAGGTGCCGGGGGCCGGGGTGCAGCCTTTCCAAACCTCTGCCCCTCACACACTCTGCTTTTGTTAGCAGTTAGTTTTACTTCTTCCTCATACATAATTCTTTTGTTTCTCTTATTAATGAAAAACATTACATTTTGAAATTGATTAAGGTTAAAACATAATTTTTCACTCAAGCAATATATTATGTTTCCAGAGTTTACAGCTCCGTATTTCGCTGTTCATTGCCACATAAAAACCCACTCAGTATAATAAATACCGTACAAGTCACACATCCAGCCTATTTCAAATGACTTGAAAGAGAAAATGCAAACAACTTCTAGCTGATTTGATTGAATTAACACTAACATTATTGTTCTATTGACTTTTTCTTGTCCATTGATTCTTAAAAGCCTTTTGCTCCCTTGCCATTGATTAAGACAAATTAGATGCAATTCGGTGCTTCGGGCAAGAAAGTGCTGTTGGGTGTTGGGTGTTGGGTGTTGGGTGTTGGGTGTATGTGTGGGAAATATATGTGTGTGTGCTGAAACAAGACTGGTTAGAGCTTAACAGTTGTGACCTTGGTTTTATGATGTGTGAACTCCTGGATTCGTAACAAGTGAAGCCAAATGGTGATTTGTAGATGATGTGCTTTATCTCTTACTTAAAATGAAAGAATGCTGTCTAGAATTTTATATACTCTCATATTTTTCAATTCTTCGTTCCCTTTATTTGCGGAGTTTATAGACTAACAAGCAACAGGATCAAAGCAAGAAATGAGGGGAGAGTAAAATACCTTCTGTTGAATTGCTAGAAAACAATTGCTAGAAAACATTCTTAAACAGCAAAATCATTTGTATTTTCAAAATAGCAAAGAATAAGAAGGCTGAGATCTAGCCTGACCTGAGGGCAGTCAGCATCATGGTAAAAACGAAGGTCTCAGCTTAAATAAAACCATAGGGGGACTTCCGTTAAGCGGTGGTTTATGCTAATGCAGCCCTGTCTTTTAAGTGGGTAAAATCATCCCTAAACGACTGGATGATGTCTTTTTCCTTTTTTCTTCCTCTTTTTAAAATAATATCTTTTTCTTTTCACCTAGTGGTTAGAGGTGGCGGGTGACAATCTATTTACTGCCCAGTAGCATTAGGAGAAAATTCTGTTACGGTCAGTGTTTTAACTTGGTGAAGGGTACAATTACTTTGTATTTTACCATTTTCCCTCTTCCAACCTCTTTAACAGCACTTTTACTGAAACCTGAAATTGCCTTCATGTCAGAAATACTATTAACTCACATTAAGAGTCCAGAGAACTTTTAGTTTCTCCTGCTGGGATAATGGAAGAAATGGGAAACATGCAGGAACAGCCACCCATGTGACATTCTCTAAATTTACTTGTGATTTTCTAAATTTCAGTGCTAGCAAAAAAGAAAGATGCAGCAAGGCGTGCAGTAAATGAAGATATTATGTATTAGAGAAGGAATGAATCTGTCATTTTGACGAATTGTGAGGCGAAGAGCAGATTAACAGATTACTCATAGTCAGAAGGCAGCTCGGTGTGAAAAATGTGCAGGAAGATAAGTGTGGGTTTGTGCTGATTTAATGATATTTTTAAACCACAATAACATTCTGGTAGTATAATATAATAAAGCACTTTGCTTGCATTTTTAAATCATTAACATATTTTCAATTTGACCTTAAAAACATTTTGGACCATTCTCTATTAAAATATGTAGCTTTAAAATTAGAAAAAAGTACCATCTAAGATATCACAGCAATGACCTTATAGGAAATATCACTAGCTTTTAAAATCAGTTTTTTCCTAAAATAGCATTTGTAATACAAACTTTTACTGTGTTTTAAGCACACTAATACCACATTTACTTCTTCTTTGGGCATTTAAATCACTTACAAGAAGAAATCATTATCTTCTAACATTTCCAGTGAAACGCTTCATAGATAGTATTGATTTGTCTTCATATTTTCATTGTAGGTTTTTAGTTTTGTAGTTGAGATCATGGAGTACTTATGAATAACAGCTATATTTTCCCACAGATAGTGGATAAATGTAGTTCAAATTTGAATTGAGTACTCTGAGACATAGCAAGAAATAAAGTGAATTATTTTGTTATTAGCAACATTATTAGAAAGCAAAAGTTTTTTAAGAGGTTTACTTTTTTCTATAAGTAAAATTGGGATTTGAATAATATAGTTTTAGTTAATTTCACAATGATGGAGTGGCATTGCCAAGAATTTTCAGAATAAAATTTTTATAATGTATGTAAATGGATTTTTTTCTATATGTTAATATTCAAAACCTGGTATATGGCTTGAGCTGTTTCACATTATCTTCTCTCACCAATAATGGCTTTACATAGTTAGGTACAATGAAACTTGTAAAGGAGTAAAATAGTACATTCTCTGTCTAAACACTTGTATGTAACCCAAGTGCAAATAAGTACACTAATATGGCATGCCCAGGGTTTGAATCACAGACATGATTATGGTTCAAATTGTGTTTTACGTATATAGTGAAGAATTCAGCACATTTTGTACATTTTCTCTCTCCTAATGTATTAACACTCTCAACTTGGAGTAAGTAAACAATGTAAAGAAGTAGTCATATTCTTTTGGTAGAAATTCTGAAATATGTATAGTAAATGTTGTATGTTTTCTGGCTTCCTTGCATATTTATTGTCTGCAGTAGTTATTAACATGATTTGCCAAATATTCTAAACTCTCTCAATTCCAAGCACATTGTTGGATTGCTTTTCTAAGTCCACTTGGTTTGGGTGGAGCCAACTAGTCCAACTAGTTCTAACCAATGAACTGTGAGCAAAATCACCTACATTGTTACTTGACTGGAGCATTAAATTACAGGTGTAAAACCCTCTACCAGAGTTCTCTTTTCCTCTGCCACCAACCATGAACATACAAGGTGGTGGTGGTTTCATAAGCCTGGTCTCTAAATGACTGTGATAAACAGAGTTCCCTGCTCATCCGTTATATGCATTCATCATGAGCAAGAAATAAACTTTTGTTGCTTTTAAGACACTGAAACGTGAGGGCTATTTGTTACCAAGCTGTTTGTTACCCAGCCTAAGCTAGTCTTATTCTGACTTACATAGTAGCTATGAGATTGACCATATTTTGTCACCGTAAATAAGGCATTTTATATACTTTAATATATAAGGTTTAGAAATTGGTTAAAATTGTAAAGCTTAGAATGCCATTCATTGGCATGAATAAGTGGGTGTAAGAAGTAACAGGGCACTGATTAAAAGCACAGTCTCTGGAATCAAAATGCCACATTCAGATCCTTGTGAAATTAGTTCTCTAAGCCTCAATTAAGTTATCTAAAAAACGGGGGTTGTATTCAGTTATCTACTTTACAGTGCTATTAGAAGGATTACATGAGGAGATGAATGTAAAGAGTTTTCACAGGGCCTGACGTATATATTTTTATTAAATGGGAGAAAGTGATGGTAGTGTGGTGGGATATTAATAGGAATATCAGAAATAAAGTTCCTCCCAAAAAAGATCACACTTGGAGCGAATCAGAGAATCTTAGAGTGATACCCCCATATCAAGACCATTCAGTGGTTTCCCATTGCTTATAGGGTAAAGACAAAATCTTTCAATGGCCTGCAAGACTTGAGTGGTTTGGCGCATGCCCACTGAATCAGCCTTATTGTGTGCCATTTTTCCTCTCCAGATTTGTGCTTTAGCTACATTGGCCTTCTCTCAAAACTGCCTCCCTCAGAACCTTGTCAAAATGGCTTCCCTTGAGGCTTTGCCCATTTTTCCCTCTTCCTAGAATGTTTTTCCTTTTCCTTACCTTCCACCTTGCCTGGTTAATACCTATTCGCTTCATTAGATTTCCTTTCAAGCATCACTCCCTCTAGGGAACCCTCAAATTCCTGATCATGTGTTTTCATAGCATTATTAAACTCACACATTTTTGTGTGATTATCTGATTAATGTTGGTCTCACCCTCTACACTGTAAGCTCGAAGAGGGCAGGAAATCTGTTTTTGCTCATCATTGTATTTTGTGCCAGGATCTGACACAAAGTTGGACTTGGTAAATACTGGTGGAATAAATATTGGTGTCTGAACCAATTCTCTTGACTATCAAGATCATTCTGAATCTCAGTTCTGTCATCCAGCCTGTTCTCTCTCTCAGCCCAGTGTCTTCCATACATTTGAAAAGCACAGTCACTGTCTCTGCTGGACATTATTACAACCTTAATAGATCATAGCTGAATAGAAAGCCCTGTGGGCCTCCATTAAAGGTCTTCCGCCATGTTAATATTGATCAACAGTCAAATTGAAGTGATGTGATTGTAGGGGAGAAAAGAAAAACTTTTTTCCTCTACCCTCCTAGGTTCTGCAGCTGAAAGGTAAACTGACAAAAGACATATTAACAAAAGAAAAGCATATAGATGTTATTTATATGTGCAGTGTTCATATATATGGGAGGAAATCAGAGAGGAGTAACTCAACAGAGTGGTTAGAACTTGGAGCTTATATAACATCTTAACACATAACAATTAATTTGTAGAGAAGTGACAACAAAGGGAATTGGGTTTAGGCTTTAGGGGTGGCAGACTGTGGGAGGATACATATATGGGGGAAACTAATGGAAAATAAGGGTTGTTTCAGTAAAGTTTCTTTTTTATAGATTCCTTTCGGTGCTGTCTCTAGGCTAATTAGAATCTTCGGAGATTGAGTTGTGCCAACAGTTACCCTCCTAGATATAGGACCATTGGAATGTATGTATGTTCACCCAAAAGCATATATAAATTGTGGGGACTCAGACCCCAAGAATTGATATAAAGATGATTTTACAGTAAAAATATTTGAGCTATAAAAGATGCAGAAAGAAATATTATCTGCACTTCCATTATCTGACTGAAACAAGGCCTCTTGAAAATACAGACTGCCCATTCCCATTAGCACAAAAAAAATCAATAGAACCTTCCAAACTTTCCCTCCGAAGACCTAAACCCACCCCCTTTGTTAAGTTGGCATATCAACCTTTTATTTCTGGCTATTTAGTAAGTTACTTGTTACTGAGCAACTCCCAGGTACACATGTAAATAAATTGTCTTTTCTCCTACTAATCTAGCTATTGTCAGTTAATTTTTAGGCCTCCAACCACCAGACCCAAGTGGGAAAGGAAAAAGTTTTGCTTTCCAATATAAACACAGCCATGACAGCCCCAAACTGGAAATAACCTGGCCTCCTTCAATAGTAGAAAGCAAAAGTAAATTGTGATATATTTATACAATTTACACTAAAAAACATGGAGGAATTTTACAAATGTAGTATTTGGGGAAAGAAGGTAAACAACTGAGGAATACATATTGTATCATTCCATACAAAGTTCAAAAGCAGGCCAACTGATTGGTAATGTTAGAAGTCACCATCTACTGTTGTACACCTGAAACTTATATGATGTTGTTAACCCAGAGTATAATATTGGTAGGAGGAGTTAGTGAGGTTCTGTTCTTGGCCCAGGTGGTGGTTATGGTCACTTTGAGATCTTTAATTGAGCTGATACATTTATTAGTGTGCTTTTCTATATATGCTACACTTGAATAAAAGAATCCATCAATAGTGTAATTCTTAGTCCATTATAGTCAGTTTGCTCTTTCTGGTATTTTATGTCTCTATCTTTCTGCCTTGTTTACAATTTAGCATGTCAGCTTTCTATAGAACAAGGTCCATATTTAGTTTGAATAGCAGCTGCAGTAACACCATAAATAATTATGATGATGATGGTGGTTTGGCGAGGGAAAGAATTATTGCCCTCCCTGGCAGGCCCAATTTACTCACTAGAATGGTCCATGCAACAAAAGAATTCTGATTACTTCCTCCCAATGTTTTAAAAATAGCATTTTACCATCATATCTGTTCAGAAGTCCATTTATCACCCACATCAGCATTCTATCACAATATTTTTCATTAACTGAAATGTTACAATTAACACACCCTGCAACTGATAGGAAATAAATCTAGTCAGCTAAAGATCCTGTCAACTTTCTCCAGTTCTTTATTTTCTTGTGCAGCCAGCCAACGCTGGGGGAAAATTAAATTGTCATTCACCTCACAGAGCAGTCTTTTTAGCATATCATTGTTTTATTTGACTACTGAACATAATAAAGGAATAACCAAGCTTTGAAAGTAAAATGGAAATCAGTACATAAGTGTGGCATCTGGTAATCTGACTTAATGATGAAAATGATGCCCACAGTTATTCTTTACAAAGACAGAGAGCTGAATTAGAGCATTAAGTTAGCCCACCTACTCTTTCTGCACCATTAAATCCCATCATTCTGCAGAACAGTTAAGGAGGTTTTATTTTGTATTCTAATTTTAAGGCAATTATTCTCTAGTTAAAGTTAGAAAAGGCTGCAAAGTTTTCTGCTCTTGATTCACTAATGACTTAGTTACAAAGCACTTAACACATAGCTGCCCTATAACTCTGTAAAGGGTGTTACAAAGATTGCTTAAGAGTGAATCTTTTTCTGTAATTTCAAATAATAATAAGCACTAACATTATTACTTTTACTGCATCTATCTATTACTTATTGGTTCCATCTCTGTAGCAAGCATTGATAGGGAGAGTTTCCATATGCTATATTATTTCATTTAATCCCTGCTGCAATGCAGGGTGGTAACTTCTGTAACCCCCATATTCCAGGTGAAGAAACAGAAGCACAGAGTTTAACCCAAAGGTTGCAAGCTCATATCAAAAACCGTGCAACTTAAATTATATGCTCTGTTGTTACCCCAGATATTTGGAGGGGTAGTTGTTTCCCCTGCATCTTCAGTAATATGTGTTTATTTGGAATGTAAATCCTCATTCTATGTGCATCCTTCCACTGGATAAAGGAATAATATTTAAGTCTCCCATAAAAATGTAGAGATTCTAAAGGATCTCTTGGAAAAAATCATAGCTTCATACAGCTTTTCTCAGCCTTTTCTTTCTGTTAGGAGAAAGTACTCAATAGATGTCATTTACATGTGCACTCTGGTAGACATGAGTCAGAACCTCTCTTATATACCCAGCAAATGTCCAGGAATAGACTCTGGCCTAGCTTTGGGTCTAATGCCTGCCCCCATATTGGGAGTGAAGAAAGGCTTAATATCCAAAACCATGTGAAGTGGGTTTCCCATAGAAGAGAAGAGTTAGTTTCTCAGAAGAGGGAAAGGAAGTGGCCAGCCAAAATCATAGCTACCATAATATATTACTAGTGGGTAAGCTTTAACTCTGCAGTGGTTCACTCCATAAGTATTTATTGAATGACACGATATGCCATGTTCACTCTTTCCCCTTCATTTCAAGAATACATGGGAATGGTATTACAGCTTTATAGTTTTAACTATGCTTTTTAAGAGCCAGAAACAGTTACTAAACCAGTATTACATTAGACATCTTGACATTTAAATTAACTTCAGGCAAATAAAATAAGCCAAATTGAACTTTTTAATTTACTCATCAGAAACTATATAGGGGCATTTCACATTCACATCTTAAAAATGTAATAAGAAAATGTCATCTCTTTGTGTCTGGCATGTCTATTTCTCATGAATTCCGTAACCAACTTGGATGACAATAAGCTGAGAGAAATCTCACATCACTTTTTTGTCTTCATTGAAACATCCTGAAGTTGCTATTCATTTCTGCTAGTTAGATGAAACTTATTCTTCTGCTTGGAAATATCAAGGGAAGAATTGGAGTGCTCATGCTTATGGTCCTCGTAAAAGAGTTTTCACTTTGTCCTGACCTGACTTTGAACATTTAGGGAAAATGTTCAATTTGCAGCTTTAGCTAATGGCACTACAATGTCACACTTCTCTGTTTAACATTCAGCTTTGTTAATCAAGAAAACCAGATTGGCTCTGTGCATGTTGATTAAATTGATTACAGCTGTAGGGCCTTGATAGCAGTTTTTTCAAGTGTCTCTAATTAATCAGACAATGCTTGATTAGTTTTTTTCTGTTTTGAGGAGATAAACTGACTTCCTTGAGAATTTTCACCCTGAAATGAGTCCCCTCCAGTAAAAGGTAAAGGATAAGTGAGTCACTGCTTAGTTTTCCATGACTCTCAGACCCTTTATCTCCCAGCGACTAAAAAAAGAAATCCTTTGAACAGCAGATCACAACATAATATTAAACTTCTTTTCACATACTCTCATGAATGCATCTCCTAGAATGAAAAAAGTCAGTATGTTTGCTTCCTCGGAGCTTTTAGCCTCACCTCCTCCCTACTGTAGAGCATCTTCCAGCTTTCCCATTGTAATCCTTCTTTGTCAGGTTATGTCATTGACTTGTCAGACCTGACATTGCAGAGGTCAGCCCAGGAGCCATTTTGCTTTAATAATTAGGCTGAATGATGTGTTAAAAACAAATAATAAGCCACCATCTGTTTTTTAAGTCATATCTATCACATTAGATAAAGTGGCTGTTTATGCAAAGAACTTGACAATTTCAGGAACATTACCAACATTTATTTATAAAGACCCAAACGTTCTGCTTTTATCATTGAAGTTCATATTTGCCATGGGGAAGGCTGCCAGGATCAGCTCAGATGGTGGCGCTGGCATGAGGAAGGCTCCCCTTTTTCCTCTCTCCTCCATTGGTTGAGGGACCAGTGGGACTGCTGTTTCCAGTAAGTGCTGTCACCTAAAACACTTTTTAAAAGATGTTTTGAAGCTGTGTTTCAGAGTTCTTTTATAGATGCCATCAAATTGCAGGCTCCTGAAGAGAGAGAATCCGCCTTTAAAAAGAAAGTAGTAAAAAAAAATTTTTTTTTAATACGGCTAGAGTAGAAAAATAGAAAGTGAAAAATAGGTCTTACTCTTCCCCCCTCCACTCCACATTTTTACTCCCAGGTATAATGACGGTTAAGCTTCTTGGGCATCCTTCAGAAACTTTCTGTGAATGTACAAGAAAATGTTTTATTTATATTTTTTTTCAACTCAGTGGGATGAGTCTCTATACTGTTATACAACTTGCTTTTTAGACTTTTACAGAATAGATTTTGGACATCTTTCTGCATTTGCACATATAATTGAACCCATTCTTTATTAACTGCTGGATATTACTGTAATGTACTCAGCCAGTTATCTGCTGACGGACATTTAGGTGGTTTCCAGCCTTTCATTACTGTAAACAGTGCTCTGATAAACATCCTATGGGCATCTCTGTGACCTTGGCAAGTATGTGTTTACAGTAAATGTCTAGCAGTGAAATGACTTGGTCATTTTGTTGGATATTACCTAATTGTTCACCAGTTTACATTCCTACCAGCTTGCACCGAGCTTCGTGAAACTTGAGAACTTTTGCCGAGCTGCTGTATGTCCGTGTAGCTCATTATTTTGATTTGTGTTTATATAAATATACACATGGTCAAACATCTTTCCATGAAGGGAATGGGAGGCTTTTACATGTCTTTTTTTCACACCTGCCTGTTCATATCTTTGCCCACTTATTGGGGACCATGTCTTGTATTTATTCAATATTCTTATATATTCAACACAGTGTTGGGCACTTGGACCCTCAATAACAGTTTGAACTTGACTGAGGTAGTATATGGGCCACACAGAAAGACTCTACAATAGTCCTTATTAGAGTGTAAGGTTCTAAAGGCAAACTGCCATCGCTAAAGACCTTCACTGTCAGCATGGGAAACACAGGATGTCTCCTCCAGGGATTTCTGTACATCACAACCTTATTTTGATACAATGAGAAATGAAGTGTGTCAAAGGGAAAGTTCTGTGTTCCTTATATGTATTTTCATATGCATATGTATTAAATTTCTAAAATAACATTATTCCTTGCCTAGATTATACCACTAACTCCTAACTGATCTTTCTAGCCCTTCTCCCCACCGATCCATTCCCCACACAGCTGCCACTGTGATCTTTCTAAAGTGCAAATCAAAGATTCTTCTAGCTTAAAATCCGTGAATGGACCCCCAGGGCTTTCAGAATAAAGTAGGAACTCCTTTGTTTGCCATCAAAGACCCCTGCCTTCTTCAGCAATTGACCACAGTAGCATCATCCAACACATATTACTCACAGTGCCCATCAATCCACAATGGGTACCCCCAAACCTCCACCCCTTTCTACTGTGGTGCATGCTCTTCCCTCTAGGACATCCTCCCATTTTTTCTCTATGTTGCTGCCTCATCCTCACCCTTCAGGAACAACCCGTTCAACTTTTGCTAGAAAGCTTTATGTGAACCCTGCTCCTGACTGTGAGGGTTCTCTGGGCTTACCTCTATCTAACATACTTACTCCACTGTCTTCTAAGTGCTGGTCGAATAGCCTGCCTCCAGAAGACTAAATTCCTCAGAGCAGAACCACATCTTACTCCTCAATATCCAGCATAAAGTCTGTGACACAGCATGGGCTCAAGAAACATCTATTCAACATAAAATTGTAGAGCAGCAATGCTGATATCACCATTGAGAAGGCACAGAAAAGATTGGTCTTTTTCCAGATTGTCTCCAGTAGATAGATATTACTGTTCACATGTTGTAGTTGAATTTGATGGCTGATACCTGGATTTGTGCTCCCAGAGTTGAATTATCTACCATGTCTAATGAGTCGGTGTCTGTAAAATGGTCCCAGGATGCTATGTCATTAATATTTTCTTAACCTGAGGGAAAATACTGCCAAGCAGGAAAGATATTCAGTTCTGCAGAGAACATATAAAATATATTTAATAGAATAAGGGAAGTTAATCATTTCTGTGATTTCTTGGAAGAGTGAGCACTTGGGGAGACCTGGCTCCTCTCTTTTAAGGATTTTCTGACAAAGACCTGGGCAGAAGAGGTGATTTTGTAGAGGCCGGAAGAAGAAAGAACATGATTTCCTTTTTGTATGAGTATTTGTTGCATGTCTTCAAATATACAGAGATTGATGCGAGATGAAAATATAGCACTTGTTTATGCAATAGATTTCCCAACATTTGCTGTGGAAGAGATGTGACCCTATTCCAGATGTCACCAGAATGCAAACATCCTCTGGGGGCATTTTTAGGAGGAGAAAAGAAATGCCTGGGAAGAATAATTCTCATATTGTTCTCCACTAGATGCCTTTTTGGCTCCTACTGTCCCTCCCATCGCACTCAGAGTATGTTCTTCTACCCTCCTCTCTGCCAGGTCTTTCCCAGAGTTCTCATTCACTTCCCCATCTTTTCACTCTTACCTCTAGGTCCTTCTTTTCTAGCCATGACTTCATACAGGAATTCATTCATCATTCAGCAAGCATTTATTGAGCATCTAATATGTGTCAAGCCCAAAGTGAAGAAGACAGACATGACTGTCTGCCTTATGGAGCTTATAGTCTGGTCAGAGCTCCGCTTTCTTGTTCATAGATGGATAGCTGCATTCTCACCATAACCTCACATGGCAGAAGGGGCAAAAGAGCTCTTTAGGGCCTCTTTTATAAGGGCACTAGTCCATATATGAGGGCTTCACCCTTATGACCTTAGCACCTCCCAAGGACCCCACCTCCCAACACTACCACAGTGGGGAGTAGGTTTCAACATATGAATTTGGGGGGCGGCGGATACTAACATTAAATCTATGGTACTAGGCCATTATAACAAAAGCACCAAGAAAAGAGTCTTTAAAAAAAAATCTTGAGCAAAATGTTAACATTGTTAAATCTGAGTAGATTTCAGAGTTTGACGTATGTTTGAAATTTTTCATAATTAAACAATTAAATTGTTTTTACTCACAGATATATATATATGTATGTATGTATGTATATACATATGTCTTCAAATCTATTGTGCAATAATAAAGTATTGACATGGAGATTTTTTTTAAAAGGGACTAAAGATGTGTCTGCCTCTGAAGCTGGGGGTGGAATGGTAGAAACAGTGAAGGAAAGGCACCAAAATATTCTGTAGAGTTAGTAAGGACCAGACTCTGCAAAGCTTTAAACCAATGCAGTGATTTTGGATTTTGCCCTAAAAGCTCACTCTGGATTGGATTAGAGGAATTCAGATTGGCTGCAGGATAAACAAGGGAGAGATTCTGGAAGTACAGGCTAGGATGGTGGCAGTGGGTATGGAGCTGTGTCAGCATATTCAAGAGCTAAGGCTGGGACCTAGTAATAGATCCCTAAATGTTTCCAGCATACCTTTCCTTACAGCAGTGGTTCTCAACCTTCCTAATGCCGTGACCCTTTAATACAGTTCCTCATGTTATGGTGACCCCCAACCATAAAATTATTTTCGTTGCTACTTCATAACTGTAATTTTGCTACTGTTATGAATCGTAATGTAAATATCTGATATGCAGGATGTACACTTATGTAATACCCTTTGTAATACTTTTAGCGAAAAATTAAAAAAAAACAATATGTAATTATATATGTGTTTTCCGATGGTCTTAGGTGACCCCTGTGAAAGGGTCGTTCGACCCCCAAAGGGGTCTCCACCCACAGGTTGAGAACCGCTGCCTTAGAGAAACTACCAAGACCTCATATTCTTTATGTACTAAGCTAAATTCCTATATCACCCCAAACTGGTTTCCTCTCTCCAATTTCCCAATTCACTCAGAGGTACCAACACTGTTTCATTCCCAGAATCTAGACTTTAAGCTTCCTCGTTCTTTCTCCAGACTAGCGTCCTCAATGGAATAGGAACTGTAACCAGTGGCATCTGAGTTTCACTTCTGTTGGCTTCCATCTTTATTGGGGACTGTCTGATTTTCAGATCCAGTTTCAGAAGTTTTAGGGAAGCACAGTGATTGGCTGGGTTAAGTCAGGTGACCACATCTGGACCAATCAACTGACACTGTGGGCTCATGTAGGAACATGGTAACTCCCAGAAAGCCATGTGGTTTGAGGAAGCTGTTCCAAGAACAAGGAGAGGAAGGAGTTGTGGACAGACAGTCCCTTAGCTCCTACTGTGTCTTGAAGAGAGATTAGAATTGTTTCTTGAGAGTGACAAGGAGTAAAAGTAGGACAACCAGGTGGAGATGAAAAGAAAACAGATTTTGCCTCAACATGAGGAAAAAACCTTTTAATAGTTAGAGCTGTTTGAAGATGAAATGTGGTCTTTGGAAGTAGTAAGTAAACAGTTACTGATGGTAATCAAGTATAGATTAGATAACCACATGGTGAGATGTGGAGAAAGCAGCCCCCAACACTTAGATGGGGATCTTTCTTCCAACACTGAGAGACACCCTGTGGGAAACAAACTACAATTAAACAACAGTATCTTAATACCTCTTCTAGTCCTTCTTCAGAGATATGCAAAAGCGTTCCCAACTGATAGCTTGTGTTTCTAACTTATGGTTTGAGCTTCCTACTTCAAATGGAAGGTGAATCCTATAAAGAAAACTACTAAGAGCTCTTTTTGTACGTTTACGTATTTCTTTAAAAAAGAAACATAAATTGTCTTAGTTTTCTAATACTAGTAAATATATTTTTGAACAAGCATTCTGTTTTCTGAGACAGAAACTTAAATTTTTCTGTCTTGCTATAAGGAAACAAAGTATGTATTCCAGGTTCTCCCCAAAGTGTGTATGTACCACGCACATGAGAGGAAACAATCCCATGCTCCTGGCAGGTGGAGAAAGAGCAAGGTGGAGGGCAAATACAGAGTAGGTCACAGCAGCTGTGTGGTTACTGTTATGGAAACTTTGAACACTGAGTGGCACTCAGTATTCGGGACTGACAGAGAGGCATTTGGTAAATATGAGGGAGTGTCTTCTTTGTGTCAGACACTCTGCTAGGTGCAGGTTAGAGTCAAATGGGGAAGACTGCATTCATCAGATGATCAAACAAGGGAGGATTAACTGTGAGCTGAGACCAGAGCTCTAATGAGAAGATTACAGTTGCTCTATTAAAACGAGTAATAAAGGAACTTGGCTAGAATGGCAAGGGAGCATCAGGGAAGACTTCCCAAGAGAGTGATGCTTCAGCCAAAATCTGAAGGTTGGGTATGATTTCACCAGGCCACGGGAGGGATAGAGGGGAGGAGACCATGGTCTGTACACAGGGGAGCACAGCCTGGACAAACAACCCCATGATGGTAGGGAGTAGGACATATCTCGGGAATTGAGAGAAAGCCAGCGCTACTAGAGCCTAGTGAGTCAGAGGGAGAATAATGCAAGATGTGGTTGGAAATATACATAGACGTTATTCTATGCAAAGCCTCAAAGGCCAGATTCTGGTCTTTCTCCCAAGTGCAATAGCTTCCAAGTGACATTGGAGGGTTTTAAACGAAGAATTGACTTGAATTGGATTAGAATTTTGGCCACAGTGTGAGAACAGAAGTGAAGCCAGAATGAATGACTAGAAGGGGATCAATTAAGAGCTTTTGCTCCAGAAAACATGAGGCAAGGTAGTTGCTTGGACTTTGGAAGTGGAAATAGAGATGGTGAGAAAGGTGGATTCAAAAGCACTGAGAGGAGCATTGACAGGAAGTTTCCTAGCAGCCGTGAAATTTCCTCTTCAGCTCCTTCCTCTGAGGCAGAGGTCACTCAGCTGCAGCGGGGGGCCAAATCCTACCCTTTGCAGGATATGTTCTGTAAGTAAGATTTTATTGTAACACCGCCATGCTCATTTACTTACTTATTTTTTATGTTGCTTTCACACTACAACAGCAGAGTTGAATAGCTGCAACAGAGACCTTATGGCTTGGAAAGCCTAACATATGTATTTACTGTCTGGCTCTTTACGGAAGTACTTTGCCAAGCCGGGATTGTACTCTACTAGAAACACTGCCTCCATGCTATTCCAAGGTGCAGAAGTCCTTAATTCAGGGGTCCAGAAGACCATGAATGGGCTTCAGATGAACTCTGACCTCCTGAGTTGGAAGTAAAATTTGGGTTTATGTACATGTTTCTGAAAAAAGGTTTTACCAGCTTTTTCAAAGTATCTGTGAATTCTCCCCTGTCTGTTTCCTGGCCACAGATGTTTAAAACCCACATTTCTTTCAGGGAATAAGAAATGTGCACTGGTCCCAAACAATAAATAAATATCATTAAGTCTTTGCTAGAAATTGCTACATTCCTCATGTAAGGCCTCCTGTTTAAGTATTGCACTGGGCTGGCTCCTCTGACCCTGGCCTTGTGATAGTGGGTTGTAATGAGAGCTATATATTAATTATTGTCATGGTTTAGGTTTCTCAAAGAATTACTCCCCTAAATAAATATTTAAATGTATACAAAATTGTAGACAGTTTTATTACAGGGGAATTCCTCCAAGGGAGCAAAGGGATAGTCTAACCAGCCCACAGCAGCCCTTGTGCGTGGCTGTATTGTGTTGTTTTCCGATGGGTAGGGTGCTCTCTCCATCTGACTCTGAGCTCTTTGATTCCCAGGCCTGACAAACAGGACTTTAGTGAACGTTTGTCGTATGTGTAGAGAGATGATTAAGCTGTCAGGCTCATATCATCTATTGTGTATATGTGTGTACACACACACAATGTATTTATAGGAATACATTAGTGAATTAATTAGTAAAATTGTCTTATAAACAAATTCTTGTTTTAAAATGAAGGAACTGGAACTATAGTTCATCTTAACGGAAGACATTATCCCAGTTATTAAAATATCTGACCCAGCTCTGACTGAGTTCATGCTTACTGTGGGATGAAAACAGTGTGGGATTCTTTTTTGGCCAAGATTTTTATATTAGGTCAATCTGACCATTGTGAAAATTCACAAGATGGTATGATTTTTTTCAACTGCATGGTATTTTTCTATGTGGTATTTAATGGTGAACTCACTGTCTTGACTTTTGTGTAAAACATATCTGGTGCCAGGCCTCAGCATGTGTAGGTGCGCTGGGAAGCCCTTTCCCCTCCCCCCAGTTTCAAGAGGAGAGGCAGGATAGAGGGCTGTCTGGGTCCAGGGAAGGAGGAGGAGGAGGAAGGACCTGAGCATGCTCAGACAGCAAGCTTTGACAGAAAGCTTGCTTTTATCCACCAAAGGAGCTAGAGCAAGCATGTCAAACTCAAAGGCTAACACGGGCCAAATAAACAAGGTTTAAGTTTATGTGGGCCATAAAAAAAACAAAAGCTTCAATTTTCATAGAAACATAGGTTTATTTCGATAGAGACATGCTGAATACAAAGGGCTGAAATAAATGAGTAATTGTTAACATAAAATAATAGAACATTATAATAAAAGTTAATATTCTTTTCTTGAACATTAACTTACCAGACACTGAATAACTGCACAAATTAATAAGTGTAATGCAGCCCTAGCCAGTTTGGCTCAGCCTGTGGACTGAAAGGTTCTGGGTTCGATTCTGGTCAGGGGCACATGTCTGGGTTGCGGCTCCATCCCCAATAAGGGACATGCAGGAGGCAGCCAATCAATGATTCTCTCTCATCATTGATGTTTCTATCTCTCTCTCCCTCTCCCTTCCTCTCTGAAATCAATAAAAATATATTTTTTAAAAAATAAGTGTAATGCAAATAAACCTATTTTTCTTGTTCTCTGAAAGCAATTTATTTCCTGTTGGGCACACCAAACAAGTCAGTCCAAGACTAATGATGTGGCAATCGGCTGCTAAAATATTCGCAGCTAGTATTAGTGGAGAGAAATGGTGCACCTGCATGCATAAGGTGCATAAGGGAAATGAATGCTACATGATTATAGTAATCAGCCATTAGCAAACATTGTAGTTCCTTATTAATAACTAGAGGCCCAGTGCACAAAATTCGTGCACTCGGGAGGGGGGTCCCTCAGCCCAGCCTGTGCCCTCTCGCAGTCTAGGAGCCCTCGGGGGATGTCCAACTGACAGCTTAGGCCCGCTCCTTATGGGGAGCGGGCCTAAGCCTGCAATCAGACATCCTTAGCACTGCCGCAGAGGTGGAAGAGGCTTCTGGTTGAGTGGTGCTCCCTCTATGGGAGCGCACTAACCATCAGGGGGCAGCTCCTGCATTGAGCATCTGCTCCCTGGTGGTCAGTGCATGTCATAGCAACTGGCCGTTCCACCATTTGGTCGATTTGCATATTAGCCTTTTATTATATAGAGTTATGTATAACAGGATATTGTAAAAATTAAGTTACGAAATTTTTATTAAAACGTTTCTTACATACCGTTATATTGGCTGGGCCGCATAAATATTCGTTGTGGGCTGCATGCAGCCCATGGACTGGGAGTTTGACATGCTTGGGCTAGAGGTTTTCACACCAGGTGGATGGAGTCTGTCCTTGGGTAAAAGATTATAGTTGGGGTTGAGAAAAGCAACCAAAACAGAGTACTAATATCAGGTACAAAGACAAGGCAAGTATGGAAATGGTGGGACAAAGAGCTAGAACAGATTCTGGACATGGGTAGTCAGGGTAAGAAACAGGCCCAGGAAATGGCTCAGAACTACAGCCAAGACCAGCATGCCTGAGTGAACCCAAGATGGAACTCCCCCGCATTAGATGTTCACTGCTTGCTGTGGGGAAGTCATGCAGGTTTGAAGGCACTGATTGGCAGTCAAGGCAATGGATCAGCATTAAGTATCACATTAAAATGTAAACATGTAAGATACAGGTACTAGGCCATACATTTCTGCTTTTTAATAAGTCACCAAAAAGAGATGCTCTTGAAAAAGAAAAATTATTAAACATACATAAAGTAAAATAAAAACAATGTCACCAGGAGAAAATGGTCTAGCCTGACACAGCATCTCTCAAGGTGTGGTCTGTGGACTCCTGATACCAAGAGATGTAACAGTTCCAGATGCACACACGTGGGTGGTGCTGTATATTCTGTCCTCCCTCAGGAGAGCCAGTGCCTTAAAGGCTCTCAAAAGTCCTGCAAGAAAAAGTCCTGGTTGATTTTGTTTAGCTGATAGTTTTCATATTTTATAGTTAACATGGAAACCTTTTTTTTTTCAAAATATACTTTGTAAGTGCTTTCTTGGTTAAAAAGCCAAACAAATGAGTTGCTTTGATCAAAATTTTTGAATGGTATAAATACTTCTAAATATTAAGTTAAAATATCACTTATCAAGAGCATTATACAATCATTTTTACAAGATAAAATCAGAGGCACCTTACACCAGAAGAAGCACACACCATATAGTATGACTCAAAATACTGAGGCAATAAAACACAAGAGTCATACATCTGACTACAGGGGGGGGAAATTAACTTTTGCATGACAAAAACAAAGTAAATGAACACAAATTACAAGGTAAAAGAAAGAGGTAAAAGTGATAAAAGGGGCAAAAGATATGAACTGACAAAATATGTTTATAGACAGATATAAAATACCACATGCATATACATAAGTAGTAATATAAAATAGTTACCTCCACTTATGATGCTCATAATGAAAACAAGTGCAAATTAAAACTACTTTAAGATACCAGGTCTCATCTCTCATCTTACAAAGCATTAAAAACTTGATGATATGTTCTTGTGACATGGCTATAAAGAAACCAACACTTCCATTCATTACTGGTGGGAACACAGATGTGAACAACCCTGATGGAGGGAATTTGTCTAACAAAACCAAGTATGTATTTACCTTTTTTCCAGGAATCCCACTTCTAGAAATTTACCTTGAAGATATATCTTCAAATATATATACAAAAATAGATATGCCCATGTTTATTCATGGCAGCATTAATTGCAATATTCTTTCAGTTAATTTGCAATAATGTAAAATATTGAAAACATGCCCAAACATAGGAGAATGGTGAAATAAGCGATAGCACACCCACACAGTGTAGTACTATGCAGCCATAAGAATGAGGAAGCTATGAACTAGTGTAAGTGATTTCCGGGATATGTTTTAAGTTATAAAAATGCAAAAAATTAATTATAGTATGCCACCTTTTATGTAGGAAGGACAAGGAATAAAAAATAGACATGTATCTGCTTATTTTTTGCAAAAAGAAACATAGAAAGGAAATTCCAGAACTAATGAAATTGATTACCTATGGAGTGATGGGTGTGATGACAAGGAAGCGATGAGGGGTGGGAACAGACTGGAAAGATGGGTGAAATGTAAGTCTTACCTGAATATGCCTTTCTGTGTAGTTTTGACTTTTGAACTGTTAATCTGTAATATTCTCAACAACAACACAAGTAATAAAAATCATTAAGGATGGAGAGAAAAACCTAAAACGTGATACAAACAAAAGCTGATGACTCTACAGTATATTTCAAATGAATAATGCACATGCTCCTCAACTTTCAGTGGGGTTATATCTGAAGTTGAAAAGATCCTAAGTCAAAAATGCATTTCATACACCTAACCTACCCAACATCATAGCTTAGCCTAGCCTACCTTAAACGTGCTCAAAACACTTCCGATAGCCTACAGTTGGGCGAAATCATCTAACACAGGAACACACGGTAGAGTATCAGTCGTGATCACATAGCTGACTGGAAGCTGTGACTCGCTGCCACTGCCCAGCATCACAAGAGAAAATAATACCGCATGTTGCTAGCCCGAGAAAAGATCAAAATTCAGAGTGCAATTCCTACTGAACGCTTATTGCTTTCACACCATCGTGAAGTCAAAATTGTAAATCAAACCGTCATAAATCAGGGACCATCTGTGTAACCACACGGAAGGGGGGCAGGGGCAATAACTAGCCCAAGTAAATGTTGGACCTAGTATTTTGACTAAAGAATAAAAAGAACCATAAACAGAGAACCCTAGAGAGTAGGTTAGAGGTTTTCTGTTGGTTGTTTAATTTGTTTTGCTTGCTTAGCAACTCTGCAGTGACTTTTGGCGTGTTCTGTAGTTCAGAAAATAGTAAAAATGGTGCAGATAATGGGAGCCAGGTCTCCACAGTCAGAGAGGAGTTACAATATGGAAGGAGGAGAGATGAGACAGACCTGTGGTTGTATCAGAATTGGAGAAATCAGCATGAGCCATATTACACGTCAGGGACCATCGTGAATACTTCCCTCTGTCCCTGTAGCACAGAAGCAGCTGTAGATGATACATAAGCAAGTGAACACTTTTGCATTCCAATAAAAGTTTGTTTATGGGCACTGACATTTGAATTTTATGTAATTATCATGTGTCATGAAACATTATTATTTTAAAATTTTTCAACCATTTAAAAATGTAAAAACATCTGAACAACATAAACTAATGAACAAAAATAGATCCAGAGACATAGAAGCACCGAACAGACCATCAAACCTCAGAGGGAAGACAGGGGAGGGAAGCGGGGTTAGAGATCAACCAAAAGACATGTATGCATGCATATAAGCATAACCAGTGGACACAACAGGGGGTGAGGGCCTGTGCTGGGAGGCAGGAACAGGCTGGGAGAGGTCAATTGTGGGGGGGCGGGGGGGGGGCGGGGAGGGAGACATACTAATACTTTCACCAATAAAGAATTAATATAAAATAAAAATGTAAAGATGTGGAAGCCATTCTTGGTTTTCAGATTGGACAGACCAGGCAGTAGGCCAGACAGGCTTTGCTGAGGGCCATCCTGTACCAACCCATCTAGACAAAGAAGTAGTGGTAGGTGATGGTCAGGTAGATAGACAGATAGATCACAAGCAAGTGTGATAAAATGTTTAGTGGGGGAACCTGGGTGAAGGACTAAGGAGTTCTTTGTACTCTTACAACTTTTTGATAATTTTGAAAATATTTTTTAAAGATCCCTATACTTTTCATGGCTACTGCTAAGAAGGAAAAACATTAATCAAATCATTAGCCTAAGAAGTGAATGCCTTGCTTTTCATAACAGTCACACAACAACCCCACCGACATTTTTTCCCATGTCCATGGAGCATGAGTAGTTGCTTCTGCCATTGGGTGGAGTTTCTAATTTGTCTCTGGGGGAATCATCATAGGACAACATTATTTTTCTCCTGTTTATCCTTGCTCTCCATCATTCTTACTGAGTAATGAGGTCATTGGGCTGATAATTTGTGTGTGACCTTGTAATTTTCTATAATGTAGGAATTTTTGGTCTACTATAATTAAATGGACTAAATAAAAGGTGCTTATCAGAAAATGCCCCGTTAGCTTGGAAGTCTGTGACGAATCCTTTTTGATGCCCTTAATGTGTTATTATGAAATTCAATTACACAGCATGCTCACCTTGCTTATTTCACTAGCCATAATCTAGTAACAGCTGAGGTGTGCAGTTACTTAAAGTATCTTAAAATATTCCAAATAGGAAATGGATAATTTTTACATTAAGGTACTTTTTATACAAAAAGAGTAAATGGCTTGCAAGGAAAATCTCTACTGTATAGACTTGTAATCATTCTACCATCATTTATTGGTTTAATGTCAATAAAATCCAATTCTTACCGTGGTTTATCATTGTAGATAAAGTCACTCTATGATCTTCCTTGATAATGAGGATGGTGGTGATAATAGCTGAAATTTATTGAGTGCAACTCTGTACCCAGAGCCATGCCAAATGTTTCTCATCCATTTTTTTATTCAATCCTAACAACAAAAAAGCTGAGGTATTCTTATCTCCTTTTTATAGATAAGGCTTACGATGTTAAGTAATTTGGCCAAGCTCTTACGTTAGGAAAAATGGAGCCGGGATCGGCCTGGAGAACCACTACTCTTAGTTATGGTTGGGACTAGCTCCCATTATAGATAATGGCTAAAGGAAGTACAGGAAAAAAGTTGTTTAGTCATGATGACATGCTCCTGTTGAGAAGAATAAGGTAAACCACAGGGTGCTATATCAACGCGAGAAATAGAATTCATGCTGTAAAACCCTTCACATTCCCCTGCTTGCTCCCTTCTCTAAAGATTCGCAGGAGCAAGTTTCGAGCTAAGAAGGAGTGAAGTAGAGTGCACAGTGACTCACATCTTCTGCATGTCACCCCTTCCATCACACCCACCCAGGTGTCTACTAGAGGGAACAGGGGACTGGAAAAGAATGGAGGAGGAAGGAAAGTCAAGCGATTGGGAAATGAGGTTGGAGGCAGAGGGAGAGGGGATGTAGGAGGTGCTCTGGAATGGCTTTGTCCCCATGCCTAATTGGGAAACTGAAGTATTGAGTCACTCCAGGACCTAGCTCCCTCACTCTCCCTTCACTCCCTGCTGCTGTAGAGCTCCGAATTAATGCAGACTGACTCCCACCACTGTGGCTGGTGCACGATCGCTCCAAGACTAACTTCTACTTTGAGTCACCATGTAGAGTGTTGTCATTCATGGCGTGTGACATGTGGCTTTGTCAGGCTTTCTTACCCTGAGGTTATAAGGAGCTTTGTCTCTGCTGCAGTTTTTCTGAGTTATTGAAATAATGTTCTTATGTGAGAGAAACTGTGTTTAATAATAGTTTATTTAATAATAAACTTTTGAGAAGAATGCCCTCTTTATGTAGTTGATGTATTTATTGAACAACTACAGACAATACCTAATTCATGATGGTTCGACTTAACAATTTTCTGGCTTTACAGTGATATTGAAAGCAATAGCATAATAAATTACCTGAGATACTCAACACTTTACTATAAAACAGGCTTTGTGTTAGGTGATTTTGCCCTAGTGTAGGCTAATCTAAGTGTTCTGAGCATGTTTAAGGTAGGCCGGGCTAAGCCATGATATGCGGTAGGTTAGGTGTATCAAATGCATTTTCAACTTACAGTATTTTTACCTTATGATGGTTTATCAGGATGTAACTCCATGGTAAGTCAAGGAGCTCTGTAGTTAGTTAAGTGATTGACTCTACATTAACCAGTTTACAAAACTAAATATTAACTTTTGAACATCTTGTCTTTCTGAAATACAAACAAGGAAGATCCAGGGAATTGAAAATCCAGGGAAAGGTAAAAACTGCGTATGGAATTACAGGTGTGTGTGTTCATTGACTCTTCGTTTCTTTTTAGGGACTGGTTAAACATGCTGAGCCCACCCATCGTTCCTCCCAGTCGGCAGCCAGCAGAGCAGAATCAGGATTCTTCTGGAAGTTTGACTGCTCAAGGTGGGAATATGAAAAATGCTATGCATAAAAAAATAAAAATAATTAACTATAAATAGAGAAAATTGGTCACTTTGAGATGCCACTTTGTTTATTAAATGCTGAACCCTTAGACTCCCACACCCAAAATCAGTTACCTGTGCCTCGTTTCATACAATGATGGGTTCTTTACAACTAAAAAGAACAAAGAGAGAAATTGTCCTCGTTCTTCTAAAGGTTACTCCAGGACAAAATATGGTTTAAGGAGGAAGAGCATGACTTTGGTGTCAAACTGCCCTTCGTCTGAATTCCAGCTCTACCAATTCCCGCTGTGCCCTTTACAATTTTGGTTACTGCATTTGTAAAGTCAGACTAATAACAGATAGTGCTCACCTGAAAGTTTTCACGCAGATCAAATGATAGATTGCACATGAGCACTTAGAACAGACTGCCACATCCTATTATTGTAAAGCAGACTCATTCCAGTATCACTGAGATTCATGTTTTGTTGTTAAGATATAGTGGGGGTTAGAAGTTATTTTGGGGTGTGTTTTTATTTTTTTAAAAATTGTCAATTATATTGACATAAAGCAAATGTTGGCACAGAGCCAAGATAAGTAGCGTTAGTAATTGAAAAATTGGAAGGAAGCAGGAATGAAAATTCGCCTGGGGTTCCCTTTGTTGGAGAGAGCTGTAAAGATGAACTATTAGTTTCTGGTTGTGAGTAGGGAACATGGTTGTCAGCAGTGTAGAGAGGAGGAACAGAAAATAATGTTTGGTGGAAACAGAGGGCTTGAGGTGGGGGGGTCTGGGGATCTCAAGTTCGTAATTGGAGTGACAACTTCAGAGCAGGACTCCCTGAGACAGTTTTCTGAGTTGGATTTTGAAGATTGAAGCTCTGTATCTGAGGCTAAAAAAAAATTTAAACAAAGGTGCCAGTGTTTGGGGAGTGTTTTTTCTTAGTTGCCCCAGGGAGAAAGTGGAACATCCATTTTTCTTCAGATATGAATAATTTGGAGTGAAAGCTCATACATCTGGGTTGTACATTTGGGTCGCCCCAGGGATAGAGATGTCTCTGTGATTTACTATCTGAAATAGATTATGCCCCTCAAATTGAGAATCTTTTTAGAAGCCTACATTTATAATTACTTATGACAGAAAACTAGAATCTTGGCTGTCAAAGGAGACCTTGCTGTGAGGGAACAAATAATGTGTTGTGTTAAGTGTCCTAAATAAGACACAGGAATGGAGACCATGGTCCTTGAGCAAAGGCACCCACGAGGTGTGTTACAAGAAGCAGGTGAAAGGATGTTGTCAAGTCCCCGTTGCAAAGGGAGGTTTTGACAGCAGGAGCTCAGTTACGTTGAAGGTAAACAGAACTTCCATCGAGGACAAATGAACAAGTTAAACTCAGAGAATTATAAACATGTTCTGGTTAAGTTAACCAGATCTGCCACCCCTTCTGCGTATCACTCTAGATTTTTGTCAGCGGTCCCTTTCCCCTTTTCTGATATGTTCGGGTGGTTTGTAGCTAATTAAAACCATCAAAAACCAGTGTCTCTTATTTTGTTTATCTTTACATGTTATTGGCTTAGTTTTAAACAACATAGAACAGTTCATACTTACCAATCAGTGGTTCTCAACCTTCTGGCCCTTTAAATACAGTTCCTCATGTTGTGACCCAACCATAAAATTATGTTCGTTGCTACTACATAACTGTAATGTTGCTGCTGTTATGAATCGTAATGTAAATATCTGATATGCAGGATGGTCTTAGGCGACCCCTGTGAAAGGGTCGTTCGACCGCCAAAGGGGTCACGACCCACAGGTTGAGAACTGCTGCAATATATCGAGATAGTATTTTTATCTGTTCTTATAAAGAATGTGCTTGTCAAGGAAAAATATTGGGGTCAGTTATCCAGTTTATATCATCAGAAGGAGAAGGGAGGCACGGCTGTGGGCAGCCTGGGACTCTTTCTGGGTTTCTGTTCCATGATACCATTAATTTAGCACTTACTATGTGCCAGACACGTGCTCAGTTGTTACATTTAGCCCTCACAGCACCACCATGAGGAAGGTACTGTGTGTGTGTGTGTGTGTGTGTGTGTGTGTGTGTAGTTGTTTTTTACGGCTAAGGAAACCGAGGCACAGTTTCTGAATAACCTGCCCCAGGTCACAGTCATTAGCGGAGCTGGGATGTGAATCCAAGCAGCTTGGTCCCAGAGCCCAATCATTGTTTTTATCCTCTTTTCTTAGTTTTGAACCAAGTAAATACATTACTTACTGTAAAATATGCACAAAACCAGGAAGTTAAAGATTGTTCTTCTATTGATAATTGATAATCAATAGGAAAAGCAAATTAAATATTTCAAGGGCTCAGTAGCTTAGTTCTTCAAGGAAAATAAAAAACAACAGACTTCTGGTCACCTGTGTCAGCCCTGGACCTGCCTCCGCCTCCCCCCAGGCTTGTCAGAAATGATAGGTGGCCACACTGTCTCCATGGGAGTGGCTAGGGGGTGAGGTGACTGCTGACCATTTCTAGGGCAAGGCCAAGGGAATGCGGGGGGGAATGGAGGACAAGACCACTGGACTTGGACCGCCAGGCCTGGTGTTTGCTGGCAGCCCACCTTCCTAAGTGCCCTTCTGAACCATCTTACCTGAGGCAGTCCGTCACTCTCACTTTGCTGTGTACACTTTCTTCACAGCCTTTTTACAGTTTGTAACTTGTTTATTGTTTGTTGTCTTTTTTCCCTAAGTAGCCTCTGAATTTTCAAGAGCAGAGACTTTGTCAGTTTTGCTCACTCCTGGGTCCCTAGTACGCTATGCTCTTTCTGGTGTATGTCAGATATTCTGAATTTTCACTAGAAGGGAGAAAGGGAAGAAAAGAGGGAGAGAAATGTTCAACTGGTCATTTCTTATCATAGCCTTGAAAAACAAAGTAGGCTAATTCATTGAAATCTGACTTTCCATTTCCTCCCTAATTCTAATTTCTCAGTATATGAGGTATATTTCTAAAATTCAACAATGAGAGCATTAAATTTAGAGCCATGAGCCATTAAAGCAGTTATAGGCTACATTATGTAATGGCTCTTGAACTTTATTTATAAGCAGTGAAAAACCTTTCTTTCAAATGAAATTTTATGTGGAATCCCAATATATAAGAGATAAAAGCAGAACTGCATTGGCTAAAGGGGAAGTTAGAGTCTCAGAAACCTGCCCTGGGGCTCTGATGAACCAGTGAAAAACACTGATGTAGCCCTAGCCCCTTTGGCTCCGTGGATAGAGCGTCAGTCAATGGACTGAAGGGTCCCATGTTTAATTCCGGTCAAGGGCACATGCCTGGGTTGCAGGCTCAGTCCCCAGTAGGGGGCATGCAGAAGGCAGCCAGTCAGTGATTCTCTCTCCATTGATGTCTCTGTCTTTCCCTCTCCCTTCCTCTCTGAAATCAATAAAAAATATATTTAAAAAATAAAACACTGATGTAGCCCATCCCCCTCAATTTGACCTTGCCTAAGGTCAAATGTCAGAGTACAAGCAAGGATTAAGACCCAGGCTTCCTCCACATCAGTGCCTTTCTGCAGAACCATTGCCCTGGGAAGTGAAGTCGTTCTGAAGGCTGGGTTCACAGGGAACAGGAGTCTCCCATCTTCTGACTTGTAGGGTAAAAACACTAATAACTAAGGTTTATTTCATCTGCCTGTGACCCAGGCCCACGTGTGCACTTTAATCCTCATGTCAGCCTACTAGGTGTAGGTAGGTACTAGTATTGGCCCATACACAAGGACACTGGGACTTAGAGCAAGGAAGGGCTCAGAGATGGAGAGGCTGAGATGCACCGTGCAGCTGGAGGCATAACTGCATTTACTAGTAACAGCAGGGGAAGTTGGCCTGACCAAGACAGAACTCTGGAGAACTTGCCCCTGGCTCCACAACAGTGAGTGCACCCATTACCCGGCCTTTGAGTCCCTACTTCATTCGGTGCAAGTTTGTCAAGCCACAGTCTCTCTGGACCAGAATGTCTCAATGTATAAAAGCCACCTTAAGGTGAACAGCCCGGCTTCCAGCCGAGCCGGCCAGCCCTCTGGAGCAGCCTGTGCTCTGGCCATTCAGCGGATGGAGGAGTGGACGGCTCTTCCCAGCGCCTCCTGGGCCACAGTGTGCTTGCGAATATCAGTTGCGTGGGCAAGGTGCCCTGACACTTACTAAAAATGTGTTTTCCTGAAGCTCCTCTGAAATGTAACAATGGAAAGGTAAGATTTCAGAACTCACTCAAGAAAACGACCAAACTGACCTTTTGAAAGTGAACTGGACCTGGCTTGGAATATAGTTGTCAATTTGTATTTGACATTTGTTTCTTTACAGATGTGACCCTTAAATTATTCATACTTACCAGCTCCAAAGTAGAATAAAAATGGCCTGTCTTCAGGCTTGCAGTCTCTCTTGCAGTTGACACAGATCTTGACCAAGAAAGGCATTCAGAAGGACTCTTGGAGTTGCCAGTCTCATAAAAATAACATTTTTGTACCTTTTGCTTAGCAAAACCACATGGGATATTCCTTTATGAATACTTATTAATTCCACATGAGACATAAACAGGCAACAGATGCTTATTTTATAGATGTAATATCTAAATTCCTAGTAAGGAACTTAGAGAAATCTCATGGCTCCTCACAGCCAGCAGAGAGGGGAATCTGGCCGCCCACTTGGGCTCTGACAGAGGACTACTTTCACACTTACCTAGTATTGAGTCCCATGTCGTGCCGCATGATTATTTCACACTTACCAAGTGCTGAGTCTACAGCAGTCTTCTAAAATCCGCTGTATTCGTTACCTCACCAGACATTCTGTTTCATCAAACAACTATGCACCCTCAGTGGCACCGAGGATACAGTAAACACCCCATAAATATTTGATGAGTGGACGAGTGAGTCTTCTTCCCTGGAAACAGGAGGAGGATTTGGTCTACTCTGGATTGTCCTTATATCTTGAAGATTTATTTAAGATGTAAAGGAGACCTTCTCCCAGAAAAAATCAGTACTGATAATTAATAGTAATAACAGCTCGGACGGCGTGGCTGTGGTTGAGCATCGACCTTTGAACCAGGAGGTCACAGTTCGATTCCTGGTAAGAACACATGTCCGGTTGCAGGCTAAATCCCTAGTAGGAAGCAATCAATCAATGATTCTCTCTCATCATTGATGTTTCTCTCTCTCCCTCTCCCTTCCTCTCTGAAATCAATAAAAGTGTATTTATTTTTAAAAAGTAATAATAGAAGTCAGCCTTAGTAAAGCACCCACCATGGGTCGGCACTGGGTGGAGTTTTCCTGTGTATTTCCTCACAACCACTGGTCCCAGCACTCCCAGGCATGGGGCTCTGTCGAGTTAAGGTCATAGCCTGGGTCAGACCCACTGAATGTGGAGCCAGACGCCGACCAGGCCAGTCCGCACCCTGAGCCCCTGCACGGTGATAGGACCACAGAACTCCCACTGAGGTCAATGAGAACTGTATGGCTGAAATGTCCGCTGCAATTTCTTTCTTTGTTTTCTTTATTGATTAAGGTATTACATATGTGTCCTTACCCCCCTTTACCGCCCCCCCCTCCACTCCTGTTCATGCCCTCACCCCACTGCAATTTCTTTTAATTTAGGAAGTTCTTTTTCTTGAAGCTTTCTGGGTTTTAAAAAAAAAAAAAGTATTTTTTTTTTTAGTATTCTCCTTATCCATAGAGCCCCCACCTCAACTCAGCTTGTAAAGTGCTTCCTTAGTATTTATGACATTCTTAATCCTGAATCCCTGCCCCTCCCCTGTGAGGTAAGTACCACCCTTTGTTCTCTGACTAACCTTGGGGCACAGAGATGTTTTCTCTTGTGCAGCTATGCAGGGCCCCAGGGTGTCTCCTCTGCATAGACGTGATTGGGAGGTGGGGGAATCAACACTGTCATTAAGTAAAGAGATGCCTTCCCCTACCCCCAACTCTGGAGCAGACCCTCCAGTGCAGAGGTGAACACATTGCTGGTGTCTGAGGTGCTCGCTCTCCCTTATTCCAGAACCACACCCCACCACTTATCCCCCCGACACACGCCCAGGGGTGGGGCCCAGCACCCCTTGCTGGGACTGGGTGCATTTCCACCAGCTGCAGTGCGGCACCTTCCTGAAGCCACACCCCTGAGAAGTGCTGGGCTCTGAGGCTTCCCAGCTCATTAGTCAGGCAGGGACCTTCCTTCATGTGAGACAAAAAGGCATTCAGAGTCGAAAGCCACACGATTGTTTTGTGGAGGTTTTCCGGCTTTGTCGAGACATAATGGACATATGACATTGTGTAAGTTTAAGGTGCGCAACGTGATGATTTGATATACTGTGCGCATTTACAAGTGGAAACTACCCAGAAAGAATGAAATTGCAGTTAACTCCTAATTAATCATCTAAATCCTCAACATGTCACTTTAAATGGCACTTTCCAAGTAAAATACTGCCACCGGTGTTTACAAAGGGGCGATGCACTTATTTCCCAAATGCAACCTGAACTGTAATCATAGCATGTTATTTGCCTTCCGAAAAACAATATAGCTTTCTAAAAGAAGAAGTATCTTTTCACTCTTCTCATTCCATTGTTGATCATTAATCTTTCCCGTTGAGAGTAGTATCTGCTGAAAACCAAACTTCAGCAGTTCTCAGTGGACATCCGCCGGCTTTAGTGCACGTTAATTTTGCCCTCCTGTGAGATATGCTGGTGGTAGAGTTTGCGAACACCTGCTTCTGGGGAGAATCTTATCTAAAATGTCATCTTTATTGCTCTGTTCCCTATGGTGATCCCTCCCCATTGAATTGTTTAAATAATAGTGTATTAGTATGCACATGAAAATACAGTCAATCTGTTCTCAAGATCTATAGGAGAGAAAATGCATTAACTTTTTTTTTAAATTCTAGATGGCAGCGTCAGAAAATCGAAAATCAAGTACAGTGTCTTGATTCAGAGATTTTAAATCTGATAAAGTGGTGCCACATCATTTATTTTTAAGCTTGAAGACTTAGCTTGTGCACATAGGTTTTCTATTATTTCAGTTAAAATGCATTAACTATAGGTAATTAAGCACTTGTATTAATTGACTTTCAAAGGGTGACCTGGAGGGATTGTTCACCCGTTCAGCTCTGAGGGGAGGGCCGGTAACGATGCTTTGTTCGTCTGGCTCCGTTGGTCTTTCTCCAGTTATTGCTGTTAACCAATTTCAACGTGGATGAAGCTGAAAGTTTGTAAATAGATTATTATCTGAAAGGCAATTTTATTTCACTAGAAATGGCTTTATTGTGTGCAGAAGAGTAAAAATGTAATTTGGATCCCTGACCAGATGCTCTTAGTCTGGTAGGAGAGAATGGCTTTATTTGTTAATTTGTCCTTTTAGAGCTTCTGCAGCCAGTCTTTAAATAGAGCAATTTCACATTTGGGGGAAAAACAAACTCTGCACTATCCAAGAATAGAATTGAAAATTACCCCATCCCCAAGCACAATAATTACCTTTCAAAATGTTTCCCATTGCTTGATATCATAGTGGCAATTGCTTAATGATATTATAATTTCATTACATAGGGATTACAATGGCAAAATGATGTAAGTTGGAGGCTTTGAAAATTAAGTTGTAATGAAAACAAAACCCTTTATGTACGTTTAAAGCACTTATTTCAATGTAAAATTATACATAAGGTCACCCAATTTTTGTATGAATGCCAGTGTTGGTAGAGTTTAAAATTCATCCATTTAAGGCTTTAGTACTAAACCCCACAAAACCTGCCTTAATCGCATGGTTATCACACATGAGGTCCCAGTTCTGTAGAGATCTGTACGGGACGAGCGCATTTCTGCAGCAGTTACTGCTCCTGTCTGTCTGTCCGTCCGTCTGTCTGCGTTTCGTAGCGGGGGGGCGGGGGGGGGCCCTCCTGAGGGTTGGACCCACTCCATCCCTTGGCAAGCGGGCGATAAGACCCAGGGCTCATTACAACCCTTGCTGACACCTTGAAAAATTCCTGACTGGTTATAAAAAGTATTGTTTTCTAAGTAAATAGCATCAGCTTAAAACTTTATCTTTTGGGAAAGTACAGGCACAGATGCACTAAGTAACGAAATCGCCTGTAACTCCTGTGTGCCCGACATCAGAATCTCCCCGATGTGTTGATGACACAAAACAAGACATCCGATGTAGCTCTCCGAGCTAGTGTGACTCATAATCCGTGATATGTGGTTTTAGCATTACACCTGATGGAAAAATTAATTTTACTTTTTGAAAAATATGTGATTGTTGGTGTAGGAACTGTTTTTATTTTCTAGTTGGGGGTCTTCATTTTTCATTCAAATCAACTATTTTTTTCTTTTGAAAAATCAAAAAGATAAAGTTTGGGGTGGGGAATAAGGTGTAGATGAATATATTCCACTCGTGTCTAACTCCAGTATCTTACGTTTCCCATGGGGACTGTAACAGTATTTACTGAGTGCTTACTGAGTGTGATGAGAGTGACTTTATTGAGTTCTCACATGCACGATCGCAGGCACTGTCACTACCCTTACGGTACATGTGAGGCTCAGCGTAGTGACTTTCCCAGTGTCCCAGAGCCGGGAAGTGGTAGAAATGGGATTTGGACCAGGTCTGTCCCACTCCATTGGCTGAATGTCACACTGCCTGTGTCCATGAGCCCTTTTCTCGTACTTGAAGCTTTACCAGTGCCCCTGTTTTGAGTTATAGCCTATAGTTCATGATTTGTTTTATTGCTATTATCCTTAGTAGTAAAGGTAATGATCATTATCGAACATTACTGAGTGCACTGTGCGATGCCTGGCACCCAGTGTCAGTTGTCTGCCACCACGCCCTGTGAGAGAGGCACCGTTATTCCTGTTTCATAAATGAGCAAACAAAGGTCTTGTGAGGTGAAATGACTGTAAGCAGCCTAAGGTGATCCGGGCAGGAAGCAGCGGGCTCCCATCCCTCCCAGGTTTGGTGGCTTCTACAGCCCCGGGGTGCTCCTCACCTCTCTGCAGTTGTGCCTCCCAGTCTAACTCCTTGTTACCTGTAGTAGCTGCTTTTGTTTTGTGTGTGTGTCACATCTACAACTGGACTGCTCAGCCACATCGCAGACACACTGTAGTTCCTCTTGATAAACTGGCTTGGTTCTGTTCTCTGAAGTAGCCCAAACATCAAAGAGGTGACGGGTTGAATATGTGAAAGTAAACAACGTGCCCACTCTCCTTTGATGTACAGAAGTGACCTAACGGGGGTCCTTTTCGATATAAAACAACCACTTGAAAAGCATTCCCAACCTCTGCTATGTAGAGGAAGAAGGTGGAGGCAGCTGTACCCTGGGCACCACTCTTAAGGTGACAACAGAAAGCAAAGGACAGGCAGCCTGCTTCTCCGCACTCCTGTTCTCAGTAAGAAACTGCAGGATGCTCAGGTCAGCTGCCACTGTGATGTGGCTGTTAGCTAAAGCCTGTCGCGATGCACGGACATAAGCCACTGCAGCCAAGAGTCATAGAAACTCATCAGAGGCACCTCAGGTATCACTGGATCCTGTCCCCTGTCGTAGGCAAGGTTCAGCTACGAAATCGCACACAAATGGTTGCCCCTGCCCTGTGGTCGGCAAACCGGCTCGCGAGCCACATGTGGCTCTTTGGCCCCTTGAGTGTGGCTCTTCCTAAGCCTTAGGAGTACCCTAATTAAGTTAATAACAATGTACCTACCTATATAGTTTAAGTTTAAAAAATTTGGCTCTCAAAAGAAATTTCAATCATCGTACTGTTGATATTTGGCTCTGTTGACTAATGAGTTTGCCAACCACTGCCCCAACCCCTGCTTTACCTGCCCCAGGGTCCACGTTCCATTCCCTGGTCGCTCAGATGTTTAGAAAATTCTTCCTCCTGCTGAGCCAAAATCTATCCCTTTGTAACCTTCATCTGGCCACCCTATTGCTTTCTCCTGGAACCACACAGAATCTTCCTTTCTCACTCATTTGCCACCTTTATATACTTGAAGCCAGAGGCCGCTGTCACCTCCATTGAGCTGTGTCTTTTCTGGATGTAGTAAGTCACGTTCCCTCAGGCTCACTGAGCTGTTCGCCTCTGCTCTCCCACATGGATGCACTCATCTTTGTCAGTGGTTTTGAAATATGACAAATCAAATTTCTTTTGTTTCCAAACCTGATTTTTTTAAATGCAGGACACCTTCACAATTTGTTTACTCTTTTTCATGTTTAAATTCCTGTAATATAATAGCTCCCAATTGAGTTGAGCTACACCACCTTCTTAATAAAACAGCAAGCTAGTATGGTCGAAAGAATACCTAACTGAGAGTCTGGAAACCAGGTTCATCCCTGAATCTGCCTCTAACCAACCAAGTGACCCCAGATGAGCTATTTAACTTTGCGGACCCTGGTTCCTCATCTGTAAATTGTTCACGAAAAGTCCTGTCTATTTCACAGGACAGTGAGGGTCAAATAAGCTCCTGCATGAGAAGTTGCTCTCTATACCAGTGAGGGCCCTGCCAGACGTTAGTGAGCAGGGCAGACACAACCATTCCTCTGTTAGACTCCACTCTAAGGACTGCCAGACTACATGCACTAAAGCAGCGCTTCTCAACCTGTGGGTCGCGACCCCTTTGGCGGTTGAACGACTCTTTCACAGGGGTCGCCTAAGACCATCCTGCATATCAGATATTTACATTACGATTCATAACAGTAGCAACATTACAGTTATGAAGTAACAATGAAAATAATTTTATGGTTGGGTCACAACATGAGGAACTGTATTTAAAGGGCCAGAAGGTTGAGAACCACTGCCCTAGAGGGTCTGCTGATTGTGTTCCCCCGACCCAGCCCCGAGTCACTTCACACTTCTGACGGCCTAGTTCTCCTATCACCACGTCCTCAACACCTAGCTCGGTGCCTGGTGCAGGGAAAAATCACGTTGAGTGTTTGGGATGGTTAGCAGGAGGATGGGCAGAGGAATGGCTGTGGTGCCGTTCCAGGCCCGCCCTTCACCATCTTGGCTCCACTTCCTGGGGCTTAAGTCCATCCTGTCACTGTCCCAATAAGGTCCACGCACCAGCTTGATCTGATTTCAGGAGGGGAGGGGGTAAAGTGAAGTCCCACCATTACCACCACCTTCCCTTACTCAGGGCAATGACACTTAAGCTCACGGGCTTTGTTTCACAATCATTTATTCACCCTTTCAAAAAGCATTCAGTATTTATTGAGCCCCTGTTGCATGCCAGCCCTGTCCTATGCCCGCCACCTTCCAAATCTGCCCCTGGTAAGCCCGTGACCCAAAAGTTTGGTTCTTAGTAGCCTATGGCAAGGAAGACAGAGGAGTGTTATCTTAATTGCCCTTCCTATCTGAGCCTGCTCTGGTTTTCTCCAGCTCAGGGAAATAGATCTTACCTCCCAGCCTCTGAATTTCTGTTGCGTGGATTTGCAGAAGTACCTAGGAGGCACTCGCCGGTGATGGTGTCAGGTGCCCAAGTACATAGCACAACATCGGGCACAGAAAAGGTGCATGGGAATCGTCTAATAAAACAGGTTTCTTCATCCCATGCCATTTGTTGGAAATCAGCCAAACCTTGCTAATAACTTAGGCAGTAGCAGTTCTCTTCATGCGAACCATCCAAATGGCTGCCACAGCAACAACAAAAAATGCCTCCAGCCACGTTCATTATTCCCAGCGAAGTTCACATACTTCCCAACACTAATAAAATTACAGGTCACCTGACATTGTGTTTTCCGTATGCCTTCTATGCTGTATACATCCTATTTATATTTCTAAATATTTTTTTAATTTTATTGAATCTATGGGGGTGACATTGGTTAATAAAAGTATATATGTTTCAGATGAACAATTCTATAATACATCGTCTTGTATATTGTATTACGTGTTCTAAACATTTTATCCTAATTCATGCTTATTTGGTAGTCTTTTTAGGCTGTATGAATGGGGATTGAGTTTTTTATTGTGTCATTCAATTCACACTTTTGCATTTGCACAGCTCTGGCCCCTGAAGAAGCCTAAAACTATGAAGGAGGCTTTGAATCCTACTGGTTTCCCTAACCCTGATTAGCATAACCCTTAGTCCTTTGGCCACTTCTTCCCCTCCCTGCCAGTTCTCCACACTCGGTTTTCCTTCTCCTTCCCACCAAAGCTTGCCTGTGATCGCTGCCTCTTCCCTGTCTTGCACTGCATCGTCTCATCACATCTGCAGCACTCCTCCATTCAGCACCTACATCTACCCACAGAAAGAAAGTCCCCAGGGAGAGATGGCGATTCCTGTTTCCTTGCTCTTCTGATGTTGCAGTTGAGGAATTTGGGGCTAGGCCAGCGGCTAACATGTCTGTGGTTCCCCTTCCCACAGGTGAAGAAGACCTGAGTGTGGAAGAGGACGAGGAAGTGCTGACTCTTCTGTATGACCCATGTCTGAACTGTTACTTTGATCCCCAGACTGGGAAATACTACGAGTTGGTGTAACCCCTCCTTCCAGGGCAAAGAATGGCCACCCCCAGGCCGAGCAGGACAGCAGTTCTGACTCTGTGGCCACCACAATGTGTGTGTCGGGCAGGCCCGCAGAATCAGAAGTAACTGAGAGAAGTGAATTTCTTTTGTAAATAATGTTCGATGTTAAGAATAACTACATTCTTTTTGTAGATGTGTGTGTCTTTTTGGAACTGTGAAGGAATTAATACACAGGCAAGATTTTAGGGCTCTGAGTTGGTTCTTATTTTTGGTTCTCATTTACATATAATTTTTTTCATATAATTTTATGTAAAAATTAAGAGTTATTAATTCACATACTTTGCAGTGTTAATCTGTAAATGATGGCTGGGTATATAGAAAATGTATTCTTCTTTAAACGATATCTGGGTACCTTTTATTTTATTACCTATTTGTATTAAAAATAAAGTATGATGATCAGAAGAATAACCTTTAAACTGCTCCTTTTTATGTATCCCACTTTCTTTACCAGAATATTCCTAAGTAATATTTACCTTTTCTTAGACGCTTAGAAAAAGAAATGTGCACTGGTCAGACTTTATGGTCACATTTTATTGGCACTGGCCCCACTATTTCCATTTCATTATAGTTCATCCAGAGTTTGCCGAGATCACAACATTGTTAATCACTTAAGCTGCTTAGCACTGTGCTTTGCTTTGCTGCTTTTTTTTTTTTACCAATTACCTCTGAATTTGAATAATATGATTTAAACCTAGCTCCATGGATCCAGATTTTACAAGAAGTCAGCCGTTTGAGCACCCCAGACGCCTCACCACTTCCGTGACTTGGGCCCAGAGAAATCGGGGAGGCTTTCTTTGGTCTTCAAGGTGATGTCCCTGTAACTCTCCCTGCTGCATCGCAGGGAGAACTTGTCTGCTTCCTGAATTTGAGTGGATGGCCTTGAAGTGTGTGCCAAGCATATTGATGTTGAGCTCAAGGAAATACTTCTTATATTAGCGGGCACATGTTATTTAATAAGGATTTTTTAATAAAGAAGAGTACCATTGGGGATGAAGAAGTACTGTGCACAGTTGGGTTTGATGGCAGTGCTGTAACTTTACCTAATGTTTGATAGAGGAAATAAGAGCCCCTTTCTTCAGGAGTAGATTTGGGCTTCTCTGCAGAGGATCATACATTATTTAGGACCATGTTTGTGTATGATAAGCTTTTAATCTTATTGTTCACAAAGTATAGCTTTGTTATGAATTTCTCTCCAAGATCTTTATACTTACAAAATGCAAATCAATCACTGGGACTTCAGAAAGCATGCAGAATGATAAAATAGTTGGGTTATCTTGGTTATGACCTTGAAGGCTGGAGTGGGGCTTAGAAGGCCTTGTTCCTGCTTTAGTCAGTCTCAAAGCATCCACATAAATGAGAGAGTCAAGTCTGTACTAGTTAAGATGTGTAGTTACAAATATAAAAAACATCTAAGCTAAAAAAAAATCTTAAGGATACAAGTGTGTCTCATGAACCCCCAAACAGAATGCTACAAAGCCTCCAAATGGATTCAAGCTAGGACCAGAAAACTATAGGAAACTGAACTGCAAGCAACATACACCCTTGATCCCAGAATTCCAGGATTTGTTGAACGATCAGACACAGGAGGTGCAAGAATCAGGGCAGCTCCGGGGATCCTGCAGCGGAAACCAACATTTTCTCCTGATGATAGTCACCAAAATGACAGCACTGCCTTTTTCCGCCTGGAGCCCCTGCTCAGGGAGCAAGTGGCTAGTGGGCTTCACTTGTCTGTATCCCCAGCCTGTATGGAACAGGAGTGGTATGGTCCCTGACTGAGAAAAAGACACTGTTAACAAAGTGGAGAGGGGTGCCAAGCAGGCAGAAATGACAGCTGTCTGCCTGGGGATCTAGACACATTATTACCTCTGATTCATCTTGCTCACCTCTTCTCTCTTCTCTTTCTTTCCATTTCTCTCTCTCTGTCTCTCTCCCCTCCCCCCTGAAACTTTCTCAGCTCCTCAATCCACCTGCCAGAACACTCAGCCATTCCACAGCCCACACCTCCCACCGTACAGAAACATTCGCTCTCAGTTTCTATTCAAAAATCCAGACGGGATTCCAAGTGGCCTAGTCTGGTTCGATGTCCACGAGAACCTTCGACTGTTCATTTCTGTTGAGATTTCTACAGAAGAGATGAAAAGAGAAGCAGGTGTGTTTCACACTGCCTATTTTAAACCAAATGAACCAAATGATACATCAAGTTACTTGAAAATTTATTGACTGGGCTATTCTGCTTCACTGATTATCACATTTTGCTGCATATTAGAATCTCCTGGAAAGTTTATAAGGATACTGATGCCTAGGTTCCACCCTAGAGAGTCTGATTTGATTTGTCTCATGTGCAACCTGAGCAACGGAAAATTTAAAAACCTCCCCTGGCCTGGCCCGTGTGGGTCAGTGGTTGAGCATCAACGTATGAACCATGAGGTCACAGTTTGATTCCCAGTCAGGGCACATGCCCAGGTTGTGGCTCGATTCCTAGTAGGAGGCATGCAGGAGGCAGCCAATCAATGATTCTCATCATTTTCTCTCCCTCTCCCTTCCTCTCTGAAAGCAATAAAAATATATTTAAAAATAATAACAATAAACAAATAAATAAAAACCTCTCCTGGTGAGTCTACTGTGCAGTCCCATTTGAGAACCTCGAGGTGGATCAGATCCAACATGATGAGGGCAGGAGTTGTGCCTGATGGTACAGGTCTCAGTGGGGAGGAATCTGTAATGCTATCAGTTTCCATTATCAAGACTTCGACTTCTACTTTTCTAATCAAATGTGAATCTGAAAGTGACTATTACAAATGGATCCTGAAAAAGTAGTTTGATTCAATATGGAAATACATCTTAAGTTCATTTGGGGACTGATTTAGTTTCCTGTTTCATATAATTTGGGATGCAACTTGCAGGTGACTTTAAGTCTTCAATCTCCAACGTATTTAATTACAGAGCCCAGGTAATGAAAATTATGGGGAAAACTGTCAGCTTATAGGTGACATCAGATCAATGATTGAGCTTCCCTAGCAATTATACCTTCTCTCTCTAATTAATTGTCTGTTAAAGGAAAACAATGACATTTGCAAAATATAGACACTTTTGCAAGATAATTTGCCCTATTGTATTTCTCCATATTTTATATTAGCTTCATTAAGTCAGTTATTTCAACCACATCTTGATTTTTTTGAAGTGCAAACTGTGATTAATAACCAAGAATGGTGTAGCCACAGATCGTACAACCTGAAGGACAATTAATTAAAAGAACTAATTTTAAAGTTGGCCCTTGGCTATAATCAAAGATCTAGCTGCTGAACGTTTCTGTGCTGGTGTTTTTGGGGTTTTTTCAAGTGTTTAATGAGAGCAAGCACAGTACTAATACTAGGAGTATTCCAGGTTGCACTTGCACCCTGTGACTGAGTTTTCAATCAAAATGACCAGGATAATGAGCGTTAAGAATCACCTATCCACATGTGGTAGTATCATAGGGTTTCTATTTCAAACACCATTTATTTTGCATTCCAAAAAAGTTAGTTATAAAGAGAATTCTTGTCAAGCAAATCCTATTTTCTCTTCTTCCATGGTGATAGCTGAGATAGAATCATCTAATTGGGCCTAGAAAGGTCAATCAAGATCACTTCTTGGAACTCTGATTTTACAATTGAGGAAAGTGGGATGCAGATGGGGATGTGGATTGTCTACTGGCACTCAGTTGCAGAGGGGAGAGTGGAATCTATGGTTCCTCATGTCAACTCAAGGTGACATCACAGACACTGTTCAGTGGGCACCAAACACCCTGCGGAATTTGGGTTCTCAGGTTCCCAGCATTCCCTTCCCTTTTGCTGTGCAGATTCTTTCTTCCCCTCGTTGTCAGCTTTTCACATCAAGGATCAGCATTTCCCAAAGTGTGTTCCTAGAAACAGAAATTCCATTCGAGGTCAATCAATTTAATTGGAGTAGGCAAGAAACCATAATCAAACATGCTGGAAAATACTGGAGAAGCTGAAATAGTCATTTGCCTTTCCTGGAGAAGTTCTCCGTGGCTTTAATAGACCACTATGCAGGGAACTCTGAGGAGAGGTGGCGGATGCAGCACTTGTCCAATTTCTTCATCCTCAGAGCTCTTTCTAGGGAGAGATCTCAGGGGCTTATCCACCCAGAACTCTCTCTGAGAAATGCTGCAGTGGGACAGGTGAACCCTGACTCCACCAGAACTCCCAGAATTGTGTTTCCCAGGTTGGTTGTGTGTGTGGTATGTGTGTGTGTGCCATGTGTCGGTGTGTGCGCCATTGCTGTTTGATGGTGGTGGTAGGCTTTTGCTTTTTGTTTTGGTTTTGCCCAGATATTCCACAGGCCCCTTCAGCCTCTTTTCTCTAAAACAATGTGTGCTGGAGCTAAACACTTCTTAAGTCAGAGGCCTTGGTCACCTAAGATGAAGAATGTCCTTTCTCCTATTTTAAATTATACAAACTTATAACTGTAGGTAATACAGTTAACTTACGACAAAGGATAAATCTAAGTTCAAGTTCATTTCTCATGAATATTGGAGCTTTACATCTTAATGAATATTTTGCTTTGGGTTGGGTGGTTTTAATATAATTTAAAATCACATTAAGTCAAACTAATTTGACTTATAAGAATTAAATAACCAATAAACATGGCCTACAGATAACACTAATTTTTACTGCTGACATATTCTTCTGTAGTTAATCTCCTGTAATCCTGCGAAACATTACCGAAGTGAAGTGTGGGAAATGGTATTGATTGGTTTTCATCAGCTCAACTTATCATTGTCAGTGTTTGTGCTGAACCTGGCAGGATTTAAGCACATAAACTTGCTGCTAATAGTAATGAGTACTGCCAATACTTCAACCTGTGGATCAGGAGGAATTATAACAGTCCCCCTTGTCCAAGGGGGACATGTGCCAAGATCCCCAGGAGATGCCTAGAACCACAGATAATACTGAACCCTGCATGTCCTATGTTTCTTTCCTAAACATACATACCTGTGATGAAGTTTAATTTCGACATTAGGCACAGTAAGGGGTTAACAACAATAACAGTAAAATAGAACAGCTATAACAATATACTATAATAGAAGGAGAATGTGACATTACTAAGTAAAATGGGGGTTCTATGAACACAGCACTGCGATTTTCTGGCGGCAGTGGTAACTGAGATGACACTAAGGGACTAACCCGCAGAGAGCATCCACAGTGCAGAGACGCTGGATACAGGGATGGTTCGAGTCCCGGGCAGGACAGTGCCAGATTTCACTGCAATACTAAGAACAGTCCACGATTTAAGACTTAGGAATTGTTTATTGAGTTGTTTTCTTCTGGAATTTTCCATTTAATATTTTTGGGCTGTGGCTGACCACAGGTAACGGGAAGTGTGAAAGGAAGTGAACTGCGGGTAAGGGGGTTGCTGTACCTCTGATTTTCTGTAAAGGATACTTCCACAGGCATGGGGCAGGCGGGTGTGCCTGGGGCTGAATAACTGAGATAAGTGCAATCACCTAGGCGTGTTTGGCTTTGGAAGTCCAGGAGGGGAAGTTACTCTTTATTTCTGATAATATGCCATTTTGAATACAATTTCTACTAATGATGGAGTTTCAATAATCTGTAATTAAATCATGAGATGGGATTAAAACAAGCCCCGGTTTTGCTTTATGGCTTCCTAAACTCAAAATTATCCTAATTTAAAGAAAATCTAAATTTCACCCTTCATTTTTCCTTTTACATGCAAACATGATTTAGACATTTCAAACCCTCAAAACTTACAAACCTTTTAGCCAACTCAGTTCTTTTAAAATCTTTTGGCAGGTCAAAGAAACTGATAGCATCCTATTGTGGACTAATTCTAATAAGCAGAATCTCTTTTTTCCCCTGATACTTGTGTTTTCTTTTACTTTTGATATTTAAATACATCTTATATCTCTAAGTTCACTTGTTTCAGAAGATTGTGATCCTCTTAGGTCAGGTACTTCACAAGAATACCTGCCATTATCAACAAGTGATGGCTCCATTTAGCTAAACATAAGAATCTATGAGGTGCTTCAGAGTCCAAACAGAAAAATAATTCATTCCAGAGATTTCTGTTCTAATTTTCTCTAATCAGAACATGCATTATCCCTGGCCTGGTCATGTCTGTAACCTTAATTCGTAAGGGATATCCCTGTTTGCATCTCTCTCAGAATTTTTGAGATCCCTTCCCATGTTTTGCCACTTGTTACTTTCAGTCTAATCTGAAAATTCAATCTTGCCAGCAGATTGCATCATCTGGGGACTAGATAATGCTGCTGATGGGGTCCTGCCCTGAGCATTTCTACCTCCTCAGGGCTTCACAACATTTAAGAGCAGCCAAGGCTGAGTCCTCTGGCCCCAGCCATTCTCGGCTGCTCTTCCTTCCGAGTGCCCATGGTGTCAGGGACCTTGGACCATTTCAGTCCACAAACTGTCACTTGATGGCTTTCACCCAACAGTGTTCTCACAACGTGCTTTCGCCATGCGATTAATGATTACGAGAATGGAAAACATGACTTGTTTTATTTTGTTTAGCTTTCCTGATTCTGCATTTTATACAATGCAAGCAAAACTATTCATTCTCCTTCCTGGGTTCTAGACTATATTTTGTTAATGAACATATCTAGGTCCCACTCTAAATTATTAAAGGGGAGAGGGCTTATCAAGTAACAGTGTGAAAATCATGGGAGCCACTGTCTTATGCTATGAAAAGAGTGTGCGAGCGCATGTCTGAGTATGTATTCTGTAACTAGAATTCATCAGTTCACAAAACCGTTTATGACTTACCATAATTAAGTGAAATACTGTTAGGAATTGGAGTCACCCCACTTATAGTAGCTCTTAGTGGGTCAGATCTATTGTTCTTCCACATAAAATGCCATTCTTTCCCATCTGAGTGAAGGTATAGAGCAGTGGCTTTCAATTTTTTGGTATCTATAGCATATTTCTAAATAGACTACAGGAGACCCACTGAGAATTAAAAACCTTGCTTAAAGCACTCTCTTCAGAGTCATAAACCTTTTGTAAAGTCTGTTTTGCTCACAGCCTTGAATGGGAGGTGCTTTGGGGCTGTGAAGGAGTTAAGACAACTGCTCTCTAGTGAGGGACACTATGCAGAAAAGAGAGGGAAAGAGTAGGAAGGGAATGTAGGAAGGGAGATCAAAAGCCAACAAGGCAGTGACCAAGTCAGAGGGATTGGGTGGAGCATGGGCCCCGTCCAAGGATCTGTGTAGAATGCAGGCGGGGTGACAACTACTTGTGGAGTGAGACCTAGGTTCATTCTTTTTCTAAATTTGAAAGGACAACCTGGAGAACTTGGAGACATCCACGACGCAGATAAGTGACCTGCCGACGAAAAGGCCCTAACACTCAGTGAGCACTCCGCCAATGCTTCCTGCTGTGATTACTATCTATGCCCGGCCTGGTGGGCCTCTGGTGATGCACAGTGGCTGTGGCATTGCTCCTAAAAGTGTGAGTGGTACACATGTACTTTTATGTTCCTAAGTTAGAATTTCATATTTTGCTATAAAACCAAGCTTAAAAAATGTGTTATCCATACTCTGGAAGATAGGGACATCAGTTTCCTGCAATAAGCAGCCAAGAAAACGAACAATTTCCTAAAAATTGAGGGAAATACAGCCAACACTGATTACAGATTTAACATGTAGGGCCATGTAGTTGGAAAATGAACACTCCAGAAATTCTTTCAAGCTGTATTTATTCATTATTTGTAACAACCCAGGTCTAACCTGTCTGGTTGAAATCATTGACTCCACTATGAATTTTCAGAGTCTTACTCCTGAGTAAAGACCAAATCAACAGCAACTTCTCAAAACAAGGATTTCAGAAATGGCCAATGCCGAGCCAAGCAGCTAGTGTAGGTTAAAGAAGGTTTCTGCTTTTATTTCTTTTTAATGTTTTTATTGATTTTAGAGAGAGAGGAAGGAAAAGGGAGAGAGAGATAGAAATATCAATGATGAGAGAGAAACATCAATCGGCTGCCTCCTGCACACCCCCTCCTAGGGATGAAGCCCACAGCCCCGGCATGTGCCCTGACGGGAATCAAACCAATCACCAGTCACTTCTGGGTATATGCTCAACCACTGAGCCATACCAGCCCGGCAGGGTTTCAACTTTTACTCTTCATGGTGGTGCAGGATTATTGCAAGCAGTCTTTCTAACTCATCTCATTGTATCTGTTAATACATATTTTATCCTGGGGCATATGAAAAGTATTTACACTATACGTTTAAGCAGTGTCTGTAATCTGGCTCTCTTCTCCATAGACTAAATTAATGGGATTTTTGTAATAATCAGCTAAGGTTGTGTTGAGAATTATGGAAATAATCATGTTCAGCTTTGCCTTTATTTGCTATTAGAAGATCAGCCATCCTCTACAAATGTTTCTTCCCAAATTTCTATCTAGAACATAATCACAAGTTATAAATACAGAGCAGCCCATGAAAGAAATATCAACTTGGAGTTTTGCATCCCTTTCTGTGGTGGTTGCTGCCTTCAACCACTGAGAAGAGGAGGGAGATTCACAGTCCCTCTCAGTAGATGTCTTTGCCACAGCTTTTATGCCCTGTTGGGTGTTATAAACCTGTTAGGGTGAGAAGCTGTTTTTCTTCTTCCCTTCTTCACTCTTCCATTAACTCCAACACCATCCAGTTTTATTTCTGTGTCAGTACCAAGCTGTAAGAGAAATTGTACACAGCCTCTAACACAGTGTGTCCAGTAAATGCCCTGCAATGCTTCCTGAAAGTTCCGTTTCTTCCCGGGGCGCTAAGAGCGTTGAAAGGGTCTCTGGATGCGTCCCAGGCCAAGCGAGGCCCTGTGTCCCTGCCACGGGTCCTCCTCCCACAAACAGCATCTGCATCTGCTCCTCGCAGCGACTGCTTCAGGCTTATCTGCAAGACTCCGAGGTTTATAGCGCGCACTCCTGCGGTTCTCCTGTAGCACCCTCCCCCCACCTGAACTTTACAAATACCGTCAGATCACATGTCAGAGTGAAAACTGTCCATTTCACTCACTTAACCTAACGACTCATTACAGTGATGGTGAACCTATGACACGCGTGTCAGAGGTGACAGGCGAACTCATTTTTTTGGTTGATTTTCCTTTGTTAAACGGCATTTAAATATATAAAATAAATATAAAAAATATAAGTCTTTGTTTTACTATGGTTGCAAATATCAAAAAATTTCTATATGTGACACAGCACCAGAGTTAAGTTGGGGTTTTTCAAAATGCTGACACGCCGAGCTCAAAAGGTTTGCCATCACTGCATTAGGATGAGCTTTGGACTGTGATTCTGCTCAAAGTTTTACTCTACATGGAAATGACTTGGCATTGTCCCCGTCCCCCCCCCCCAATCCTTTTTGTCATCTCTGTAGCCAGATATCGAGCTCTCACTGTGTTGCCAAGTATCACACTGAACTGCATGGGTACATTTTCTCACTTAATTCTCACCACAGCTAAATAGTCATTAGTCCCTTTATAAATCAGGAAACTGAGGCACAGGCAGGTTCAGGAGCTCTCCCGAGTGACGATGCAGGATCTTTCAGGTCAGGCCGACGTCCCATCTCCCGCCTTACCTGTGGGCAGCACTGCTGGCCAGCAGTGGCTCTGTGATGGCCAAAACCCACCTTCTTGGTGGGTTTATTAACAGAGGAGCGTGTTCATTATGACACCTTGCTTCCTGACTAGGTGTGAACTCCATGGTTGCAGCTTGAAAAAGATTTCCCCTATTTATCTGTTGCATCTTATACTGAAAAGAAAAAGAATCCACAAAATAATTTAGTTTTAAGTCCATGAGACATTTACTACATCTACCTAAATACATTTTTAAAGGTATTGCTATGTTTGCATATTAGGAGTGTTCCTTCCTATTATCTGCACATTTTGTAAAGGGAAGATGTTTACAGGTATCATTTTAAGAATCTCTTCTCCTTAAAGCATCCTTTATGCTCTTCCCACTCCCCTGGTGTTTCTATAGTAACCTGGCATCCTCCGCTTCCACCTTTGCGTTGGCACTAAAAGATCGTTTATAATCAGTCCTCCACTTGTTCTGAAATGTGCCTCCGTTTCATAACACAACAGACAGTGTGTGAGTTTAACAGGACCTGAAGCACTTCTTATCTTGAAACTCTCATGTTCAGGGGAGTGAGAATATCAAGAAATGTGGTGGTGAAGGATTTAGCCTTCAGCTTCACCACTAATAAAAAGAACCAAGCTGGGTTCTGGGATCATGGGAGTCCACCTTCGCCCTTCATCCCTGTTCCCTTCTCCTGCCACTTACACGATGAAGACCGTAACTGACCAGAGATATAGTCACATCCAAGGAAAGATCGTTTCAAAAACCTATCTTTTCTAAAGTCTGTGTTTGGGGGGTTTTCCCCTGAAAAGCCTCTAACTCTGCTGTCTCCAGAACAGGATATGACAGGCTTTTTGTCATTTCAATAATCAAACAACCTCTAGAATCAGGCGCTGTTGTGGCAGAGGCAGAAGAGCCATTAACGGGCCTTGTAACCACAAGACACATTCCTGATCACCTAGTGGGTGAGACACACACAGGGACTCGACAGCCTCCAGCAAACAGAATGGCCGTCCTTCATCTTCAAAATGAATCCGTGTTACTGAACCACCTCACCTGCAGTGTATGATGGATTGCTTTTTTAAGAATAAATTCTATCATTATTTTATGAGTACCCAATTACATGGCATTCGGTATTTGGGAAGGTTGAAAGGGTTAATTTGTCAAATGCAAACATTCAGAATTCACCATACCAGCTGCACTCACAGTCTTTCTCCAGCCCTGGTCTCCCCACCTCATCTGATGGCAAATCCATCCTTCTAGTTGCTAAGGGCAGAAAACTTGGAAGCAACGTTGATTCTCCCCTTTTTCTCACCTCACTTTCAGACTGTCAGGAAGTCCTCCAGGCTGCGCCCTCATATATCCACAACCTGACTACTCCTCACTGAGCTGACCATTCTCGCCACTGTCTTCTCTCCTGTCTCATTGCACAGCCTGCCAGCTGCTCTGCCTGCTTCCTCCAACGCCATGATGCCCCACCCCCGTCTATTTCAGCACGACAGCCAGAGCAACCCTTTAAACTATAACACATCAGAATGCTCATCTGCACAAAAGCCCCCAAGAGATTTCAATAGCTTAATAATGGTGGACTAATTTGGTATACACCAAACCTCCCATTGGGAACAACTGCAAAGTCTACCCTCACCCCCCAAAAATCTGTCTTAGTCCGTTCAGGCTGCTATAGCAGAATACCATTGACTGTGTGATGTAGACGACATTTATTTCTCACAGTTCTGGAGGCTGGGAAATTGAAGATCAGGCAGATTCAGTGTCAGTGAGGGCCCTCGGCCTGGCCTGTATCTTCACATGGTGGGATATTTGGGGGAAGGGTGGGGAGGGCGCAAGCACTCTGGTCTCTCTATCCCCTTCTGAAGTCACCAGTCCCATCATGGGGACTCCACCCCCATGACCTCATCTAAACCCAATTCCCTCCCAAAGGGACGTCCTTCAACATTATCGCATTGGGGATTAGGCTTCAACACACGATTTTGAGGGGTCACAAATGTTCAGTCCACAGCAACCAACTGAAACCTGTTTGAAGGCATCAGAGAGTTGCATGACAGTGAGAACTCAAGGGGACAAGAAGACAGAACAATAGGAAAAATGGGCAATTCCCACATGCCTGCTTTTTCCTCTGCTGACAACCTGAGAGTGTGAGCAGAGGTTTCTGAAGTCGTATCTCCTAGAGAGACAGAGAACCTACAAGAAGGAGCTCCGCTGGGAACCACCAGGTGCCGGAGGCCCGAAGACAGTGCCCTGGTGACAGCTTAGGTCTCTCAAACACAGAAACTCACTTTCCAGTCGCTGGCTGGATCAGTTATCTACACCCATCCTCACTGCCCACGCCAAGCGAATACAAATCCTCTTTGTAGGAGGACACCACCACCTGGAGCCTCACATTGGCCTTTACAATTTTTCCAAAATTTAATCCCAAAAAATTATGTACAAGGAGACAAACCAAAATCACTGACAACCAGGAAAGCATAAAAGACCACAGGAACAGATACATTTTATAATATGTCAGTTCTTTCCAATATGACGTGCGGCGCGATAGGTTTATCAAAGCTCGGATATCGGAAGCCTAAAAATCAATGGAACGCTGCCATTCATTCATTTCTCTAAGTTACTTAGCTCTGTGTTAATTCAACAGTAATCCAAAGTCTGCACCTCCCTTTCTTTTCACCCCAACGTCATGTCTAATTTCTTCATTAACCTAAATAACATCTGGGAGGCATTTTTATCCACATCCATATGAAGGCGTTTTTATAATCCAACTAAATGGCTTGAATAACACAAAAATAGCCAAACTTCTTTAGTCCTTGGCATAAACCTCTTGGGACAACCAATGTTTAAGAATCCTTCCTTCTTGCCAGCTTTTTCTCTGCCACGAGGACTGAACCTGCTTTCAAAGACTCTGCAGTAGGACAGCCTAAGGCAGACCTCCAAGAGAGGCCCGCGGCATTCTTTATGTTTCATCCACATGCTATTTGGTCTTATCCTACTTGCTAGAATAATAAAAGTCACTAATTTTACAGTTTAATCTCACTAACTAATTTCTGGTTATGTAGGTACATACTCATCAAATCAATAAAAACACATTTTAAAAAATAGTCACATAATTCCAATGTTTGATGATTCAGCAGCCCTCTCCAGGGTGATCGTGAGAGACCCCTCTGCTCCTCCCTCCACCATCAAAATTCGACCTCGCTCTTTCTGGGACTCCCTCAGCAGTGCTCACAGGCTCCGCAAATCAGCTCAGTTGGCTGCTCACTGGAGCCAAGCCCCAGGTCCCCATCGCCGCTGCTCCCAATGTTTTGGTTATCTGGTACCACCTCCTCCTGGGGCCATTCCCCAAAGAGGTCATTCTCACCACCTTTGGGCAAGAGAAGATGTGTTGGGGGAGCTCCCGGCCCTGAGCAGGCCCGGCAGGGAGGAGGGAGAGCCTCCTGATGCCCATAGGCCAACCTGACAACCCCCCTCTCCCAGCAAGGAGGCCCTTCCAACCTGACAACCCCCCTCTCCCCAGACATCGGAAGCCCTTTCAGAGGGATTAAACCACAGCATCCTGCAATGCAGACATGGCTGAGCTTCCTCTCTGAGCCCAGCGAGGGAATGTTTGCCCTGTTTCCATGGTAGATACACCAGCGCAACAAAACGTGTGCTTAAGGGACTTGTCTCTCCCATAAGTAGTCACTAGTGTATTTCATATAGTGGTTGTCCTTTCTCAGAAAAAAAAAAAGTTTTTATTAAACTCTACCCCACTCTGCTGCCTTAATCATAATGAAAGCCAACAGTCATTGAGTGCTGCCCTGGGCCAGGCATTACTGCACTGTTACCTCCAGTGTTTAGTCCTCACACTAGCCCTACAGAGACTGTACCACTTACACCCCATGTGGCAAATGCAAAAACAAAGGGGCAAGGACAGAATGGGGTCTGCCAAGGTCACCCAGCTGATGACGGGCAGAGACCTGCGGTCACCACAGCCCGCTCCGGCCCACCACGCAGGCGCCTCAGGCACTGGCACAGACCGCCTGAGAAACTGTTACTCATCGATGCTCCCTTAACTGCCAGTAAAGGTGCAAGAATACGCCCTAAATTCAAAGACAGAAAAGTTTCCAAGAAGGAAAGATGATGTTCTTGCGAAGGGAGAACATAAAGAGCAGCTCATGTGTTCTTCCGCATCCTAACTGCCGTTAAACTAGGAAAATTGCTGCAAGTGGGACGCTATTTACATTACGAGTTAAGTTTTTCCATTAAAAAGTATAACATTGGATGATTGTGCATTTCGCTTGTGTGAAGGGGGAGCCTTCCTCATTCTGAAATTGCAAATGTGGGTACACAGTGTTGGGTATTTATTAGTCCATCTGCCGCGACAGTGTTGAAGGGGGAAACTTACTATAAGCAATTTATTCACAGTTACAATTTTACCACCTGGTGTGCAAAATAACAACACCCGGGAAGAAGTTATTGTTGTGTTGAATATTTTCAATTTAGTGCATAACGTGTTAAAGACCACAAAAGTGGACGTTTGCTGAACCTCGGGTTTTGTGTCCATATTTTGGCTGAAAAGGATCATGGCCGGTGCTTGGGGTGATCAGAGGAGTCGCTCACCAGCATGTCTTTCAGGGTTTACAGCTGCTTGAGGTTTTAGGAACCTGATCACGTGGCCAAGGCTGTGGCAGCTGCAGGTTACCAGCGCTGGCAAGGTAAGGATGTGAGAGGTGAGTTTGAATCAGATCCAGGGCAGACGTCCGCTGGGAGGCAGCTGCTGCATTTTGCTACCACAGAATCCAATCGCAGTACAAGCTAGGACTGCTTATCTCTCTTGGCAAAATACCAGCAGTGTGTATCAGCTGGGGGATCTTTCAGAAACAACTGATCCGAAAATAACAATTAAATAAGGATTCGGGCAGGCAATCACAGCCGGTGTGTGACTTTCACACCTGGAGAATGGTGAAAAAAAAAGAAAGAAAGAATTAAGCGAGTGCTCTATCAGCTCAACACCCTCTCCTGCCTCAACGCTGCCTGAAAGGGGCGAGGTGGGCTTCTGACTTGAAGATGGTTTCCCGAAGATTGTCCACCCCATCAGCAAGCAGAATTAGGGTCCTGAGGGAGAGCCCCTGAGGTCCAGGCCGACCTTCGGAGCCCAGGTGACTAGCTCCCTCCTGCTGCCCTTGGCAAAGCTGCCTGTCTCGTCCCCTTTGACCTGGGTTCTGTTTTCACGACTGCCCAGCAAACCACCCCACCCTACGTGGTGTAAAACCGCAACCATGGTGTTTACTCTGTGCACAGACTCTGTGGGTTAGGAATCCAGAGGGGGTGGCTGGACAGCTTACCTCAGCTACGCCATGTCTTGGCCTCAGCTGGAAAGACTGAAACAGGTGGAGGTGACCGGGCATCTGGCAGCTGGAATCATCTGGCAGCTTCTTCATGCACACGCCTGGTGCCTGGACTGGGGTGGCAAAGGCTGGGCTGTAACTGGGGCTATTGACTGGAGCACCTACACGTGCCCTCCCCACGTGGCGGGGGGGGGGCCTCCCCAAGAAAGAACACCAGGAAGCAGATGTCCCACAGAACCAGGTGAGAGCCGCACCAGCTCTTCTGAATGAGCCCATGAGTCACACTGTGTTCTGGTTGCGGCCCAGCCTGCCAGGCTCCAGGGGACAGTGGCAGGGCCGGGCTGCAGAGGAACATGAGGGGTGGCAGCGGCTGCTGCTGCAAGCCTAGAAAACCCAGGCAGCGGGTGACCAGAGCACGCAGTCTCCACCTGGGATCCGGCCCTGGCTCGCTGACGGTGTTGAGAACGGAACAAAGGTCCCTGGAGAGGCGACTTTGGGGAAATTTCTTTATTCCACCAACAAACCAACTGCTGTGTGTCCTCGCCATCAAAGTCCTGTGTGAGACAGTCCTCCCCCACCCAAGAGACTCACCTGGATCACAAGACCCCTCACTTTTCGGCCACTGACCCACTGGGGTTGGTTGTACTTGTTCCTAGGCCCCTCTGCCTCAGGGCCTTCGCCCTGCTTGCTCCCTCCCCTCCTCGGCTTGTTAATGCCCATGCAGCCTTCAGACCTCCACTTACCTGTCTCTTCTTTGTGAAAAACTTTCCTGAGTCCCCTGACTGGGTCACATTCCCAGAATAGACATAGCACTACGTTCATTATTAGGGCTATAATTTTTTTATATTTAATGTCAATCTTCTCATCTTGACTGTAAATGAGATCTGTAATTCTATTTTGATGACCACTGTAAACGGCCCCCCCCACACACACACACACAATTATGGACTCCTTGGCCCAGAGAAGGTGTTTAATAAGCAGGTGTTGGGATAGATTTATGTAGTTATTGAGCGTGTTCTATCCACCAGATGCTGTGTTGGGGTGCGAATACAATCCCACTTCTGCCATCTTGGAATTCACATCTAGACATGGAGACAGATGATAAACAGACAAACCTAGGGGCTATGAGTCAAAAAAGAAGGCTCTGGGGGAGAAAAACGGGGCCCCTAACCTAGCCTTGGCATCTGAGAATGCTTTCTGGGGGAAAGGAAACACACTGAGCCCTTCTCCCCACCACACACCCCGAGTCCTGTGTCCCAGCCAAGCCTGTGGGCACACAGGTCTCAGTTTCTTCCTTTCTTCTTTCCTCAAGTGATAGTTATGATCTACCACAAATAGCAAAGCCATGTCTTTTAATCCCCCCACCTTTTCTGGCCAGTGCACACATGGACACACACACACACACACACACCCCTAAATGCTGCTCCCCAGATCCTACGAATGCTGAGACTGGTCAGAGCCTGCTGGCTTGGCTTTGCTGGTAGAAGAGACCATGTTTCTAACTAACACCATCTTCCTTAACACACGGAGAGCAGCCAGTGGAACAGACCAGAGAGCTCCCACACGCCAGGAGAGGAAGACCTGGGCCTATGGCAGGAAGCGGAGGGCCCACATCCTCAGGCCCAGGGGACTGAGGGACAACGGGGACCACATAGAGAGGCTGGGGTGGGCTTCCCGCTCTGGGCCAAGGCCCCAGCATGAGGAGGTGTCATAGGCAGGTGCTGGTGCCCCAGATGGTGAAGGAAACGCTGCTGCTTTGTTTCCTGTAACACTTGATCATCCCCATAAGCGCCTCCCGCTCCTTATGGTTTGAAAGGTCTCTTTTCAGTTCATGTGTCTAGTTTGTTCAAAGTTCACCTGCACTGACAGGACCCTCACCTGGCCCATCCAGAGCATGTGAAAGAGGTTGGGCCTTCCTACCACTCACAGGACAGCATCAGCCGATAAGCTGAATATGGCTTCCTCTTGTCAGTGCGGAGCCCCTGCCCCAGGGCCAGAAAGGTTTAAAAATAATGGAGGCGTTGCCCAACTGTGCTGTCATCAGTAGGTAAGCCCACCGTCCCTGGGAGCCTTGCTGGTAGTCCCCGTGCTCTATGGGAGCTGACATCGTGTCTCCCTGTGCATGATGTGTGCTCTGATGGCTGCCCAGCCTGGCATGCCCACCCTCTGGATGACCTGCCCTTCATCACGGCCACCAGTTTGCCCAGAGCCATTTGTTCAGACTGTAGCCTCTTGGCTCCTTGTGACATGACTCCCACAGGCCAACTGGAAAGCCAAACACAATGATATGTCACATCTATGGGGTAAGCAAAGGTCACCTTTTCCCTGTGGCCACAGGACATCTGCCCAGGGAGATGAATTGATGGCCACTTCATCGTTTGTAAGGATGAAAGCCCATCAGCTTTCTCTTTCTATTGTTTGGCCATAGAACAGAGCCAGAGCCTAAGAAGGAAAGGCCAGACGGTCTCAGAAACCCAGGGGAGGCCTACCGATGGCAGTGGCCGGATGGCACAGGACCCCTGTGCGGTTACGGTCACCTGCCACCCCCTGCCTGGGATCCCAAGACACATGCTGTTTTTGCTTCTTAAGGACACTCAGTCCACTAGGTATACACTTCAGAGGTTCCTGGACTTCTGTGTGGCATTTTGCACCTGAAGTTTGGCTGTGATCATATTAGTTATCTGTTGCTGTGTAACAAATGACCCCAAAACTTGGTAGCTTAAAACAATACACCTTGTGGTCAGGAATCCGGTTCAGCTTAGCGAGGGGCCTCTTCCTCAAGGTCTCCCACAGGCCTGCAACCAAGCTGTCAGCGGGAACTACGGTCTCATCTTAAGTCTCATCTTAAGGCTGGACCGAGAAAGGATCTGCTCCCATGCTCACTGGGGACTCCACTGGCGGACCCTGGTCTCTCCCTGCCTCACTGTGCCTGGCAGTAACTTGTGTCCTTAACAACGTCGGTGAAGCTGGGTACGGGGTAAGATCTCTACTTCTTGCCGTTTGATGTGGCATTCCAGTCTGTGTTTATCCCTGCACCCTAGTGCTAAAGAGGGTTTGAGCTGCAGAGACTCTGAGAATAGGGACGGGGACCTGCTCTGGGTCAGGGTCTTTGTCGCGTCTGTCACACCCTGGATCTGACCATAGGGGTTGGTCAGTAAACATTCACCCACCGACTGAGTGTTGATCGTTTCATCCTAGGGATTAACCTTTAGGCCCCTGGCTGTGCAGCAGAAGCACTGAGTGGGTGCATCTCAGAGAGGAGAGCAGGAGGGGGAAGCAGGTCAAGGGGAGAACGCTGTGTATTTCCTCGCACCCACTTGGAAAACAGTAGGCCACCACCCAGAAGCTGCAGCCACTGCGAGAGAAAGATCTGGCCCGTGGGGAGCACCCTCTGAAGCAGGTCCATCAGCTCCACACAGTGTTGCCTGCCCAGCGATAAGCAATCCATGAATGAAAAAAAAAAATTGCATTGGTGACCGAAACCGTTACAACCTACCTGGTTGAACTTGAGAATTTTGTGGAAATCACCCATCTTAATGTTTGAGAACCTCACTAAAAAGCTTCACAAAGCTCACCAAGCTTCTCCTATTAAGAAAGGATACCAAGGCCACCAAATAATTAACATGGGATATGTATTTTGAAAAGAGTCGGAAATGGCAGAGGAAACACAGCAGCCTTTGTCAGCCGTTTGTCTGAGATTCACACATCTGTAATGCAGAAGCAAACACTAAACGTGGCAGAGAGAGGCTCCGAAAAAAACAAAATTTAACATTTATTGGAAAATAATTTTCCACAGCATTATAATAATCCATCAATCCCAGAATAAGCCTGAAGATAATGATTATCATTATGTGGCAACGTCTCACATTTCCCAAGACAAACAAAACCATCGTTAGAAACACCGGTGCCTCTTTAATGCTCATTTTGGGCAAAATAAAGCTCATTACCTAGAGAAGGGGGTGCACAGTGCTGACTGCCCCACTCCGCTTCAGTCTGGGCGTGGTTGGCGTCACACACCCATGTTAATAGGACAAAAGCCCTGATCGGATTACCGCCCGGCGATTCTGAGCGGAGTAGGGCTTTGGGAAAGGACCTCACTACCTCATATCTGTGTGTTCTGTACAGCATCCCAGAGAATATATTTAAATCTCACAGATTTTATGCTGGGGAACCGGAGGCCCTGGGCAGTGAGCACTGGGATGTTACAGGTCAAGAGATACCGTGAAATAAAACGCTGTCTCTTCTGTCTCTGTCATATTCTCTCAACTGATAAAGTGACACTAGAAAAAGACTGTGTGTGTGTGTGTGTGTGTGTGTGTGTGTGTGTGTGTGAGAAAGAGAAACAGAGAGCACAACAGAAAGGAACAATAAATATCTCCTGGAAGCTAGGGTTGAAAGGAAGGCCTGTTTCATGTTAGTGAATTGTCTAGACCAGTGGTCGGCAAACTCATTAGTCAACAGAGCCAAATATCAACAGTACGACGATTGAAATTTCTTTTGAGAGCCAAATTTTTTAAACTTAAACTATATAGGTAGGTACATTGTTATTAACTTAATTAGGGTACTCCTAAGGCTTAGGAAGAGCCACACTCAAGGGGCCAGAGAGCCGCAGTTTGTCCACCACTGGCGAGTTCCTCAATCTTGGCTCTATTGACATTTTGGGCCAGATAAGTCTCTGTTGGGGTGGCTGTGGGCTGTGCTGTGCATTGTAGGACGTTCAGCCACATCACTGACCTCTGCCCACTAGATACCAGCCATACCACCTGCTTCCCAGTGTGACAACCAAACATGTCTCCGGACTTTGCCAAATGTCCCCAGGGGACAAATGTGCTCCATTAAGAACCACTGATCTAAGGCCAAGTGAGACCCTTGGCGGTTACAATGGGGTCAGGAGACAAGGAGTAGAAAGGCCACAGCGTCTCTGTGCAGCTGGCAGGGTGTTCAATGTTGCCCCAGGAAGGAATCCGCTCAGGACAGGGAATCTGACCTGCAGCTGCAGAAAACAAAATGCAGTTTCCAGAATCGTCCCACCTGTGATGTCATCAATATTAACTGTGAATGTATCCCTAGACTTTCCTCACCCCCTGCCCACACAAGAGAGTTCAGGCTTGGAACAATGCACTAGTCAGGGTTCTCCAGAGAAGTAGAACCAACAGGATGTGTGTACATCTATAGAGTAGGAGAGATTTCTTATAAGGAATTGGATCATGTAATAATGGAGGTTTGATAAGTCCAAAATGTGCAAGGTAGACTGGCAAGCTGGACACTTAAGGAAGTTTCAGTTCAAGTCCAAAGGCAGTGTGCTGTCAGAATACCTTTTCCTTTGTTCTATTAGCGTCTTCAACTGATTAGATGAGGCCCACCCACACTATGGAGGGCAATTTGCTTCCACAGATTTAAATGTTAACCTCATTCGAGAAACACCTTCATGGGAACATTCAGAATAATGTTTCAGCAAATATATGCTTACCACGGCCATCCAAGTTTGCACATAAAATTAGCCTTTGCAGCCCACTTCTCTTTTGTTGTTGTTCTTGTTAATCCTCGCTTGAGGATATTTTTTCCATTACTTTGAAAAGAGAGAGTGGAAAGGAGGGAGAGAGGGGAAGAGGTGCAGAGGAGAGAGAGAAACATCGATATGAGAGAGACACATTGATTGGTTGCCTCCTGCATGCACCCTGACCAGGGCCAGCTATCGAACCTGCAACCCAGGTACATGCCTTTGACCCACGACCCTTCTGTGCACAGGTTGACACTCTAACCACTGAACAACACTGGCCAGGGCTATAGCTCACTTCTTGACTCCACCCTCCAAGGAGGGTCTGGCCCAGCCAGATGGGTTCTATGGGTTTGGTGGTGGGAATTGGGAGGAAAAGAGGGTGAAGCAGTTTAAGCGGAGGCAGGCAAGGGTGAAATCTGAAAAAGGCCTTTGGTTTTGTGTTTGTGGAGGGATATGGGTATAGAGAACATCTGTTGTATGGGAGGAAGTAGATAACAGGGGTTTATAAAATGAGATTCCAAGAATATCAGTGAGAACTCTGTCATTATGAGAGTGCTCAGAATAATACTTATAAAGGAGCCTGTTTACGAAAGCACTGTGTTCCTTTTGCTGCAGTGCCTTTTTTGGGTCTTTGCTGTCTACATATTACACATATGAGGGAGACACCACTATGCCAACCAGTCCCTCGGGTGAGGCATGGCGACTGCTGTGGTGAGCAGACTGCAAGGTATTTATTTAGCCTTTCACAGCAAGAGAAGGGCCCCATATTTCCTCCGAACAGTCATTTCCTCCCTGCCTGACACCTCCAGAGAAACTCCCTGACCCCTTCTCAGAGGAAGTTCTCAAGTGGCCCCTGATGGATGGGCAAAGCGACCAGGTGGCAACACGACCCAACCTCCAGCCTCTGCCCATCGGAGCAGGGGTGAACACTGGTGGACCTCATTGGTTCAAGATGCAGCAATCAAATTCTCTCTCCTCAGAACCTGCAATCGGCTCCATTGGAATTATGAACAGAAGGCATTACAAAGCCAGGGCTGGCAGAGTGTGGGCAGAACACAGCCGACAACACAAGTTGGCAGAGACAGGAGAGTGAAACAGATGCACAGAGAGAAGTTGGGAGGATGCAGCTGCTCCGTGTCCAGATGTCTGCTGGTTGACACACTGATGGCAGAGCATTAGAATGAGGTTCCCAGACCTGCCCTCACGCCTGCATTCTCTGAGACTCTGATATATCCCAATATCATCCCAATAAGTTTTCTTTTCCCTTCGGTTCATTGGAGTGAGTTTCTCTGTCTGACAGCCTAATGATGCTTCATGAGGACTAATCACCATCTACCCTGGCCAGAGGAAAAGGTCCCACCATGTTCTGCTTCTTGCACAGGCGCTCAGTCAACAGACCCTGCAGCAGTTTCCACTGACTGCCCACCGGAGTCCCTCCTCCCTTCTCCTTGTTGGATTGACATGCACGCCCTGTAAACTTCAGAGGAATCAGTTCCACCCCACAGGACTGGGCTAAACCACGCCCCTTGCCAGTGATGGGTTTATGCATGACCATGTGGCATCATTCTAGCCAATGGGACATCGGGAGAAACTGCTAGAGGGAGGGAGATTGTGGGGAGACAATTCTGTAAAAGATTTTACTTGATGAAAAAGAAACTCATGGAAGAAACATTCTTCTTTTCTACCAAAACACACATTTGTATGTGTGAATGGTAAACCAACCGAGGAGGACTAGATAGTGTGATGAGGATAGCAGAGCAGAACAAACCAAGAACATGGGTTTTTAAAGATGTCTTTGAGCTCCTGGAACCACCCTTCTTGGACTTCTTGCTACGTGAGAGACTAAATTCCTTATTCTTAAGCAAGATGGGCCTTTATTTTTTGTTACTAATAGCTAATGTCATTTTGTCTGCAACATAGTTCTCCAAACTAAGAAAGTAGATATACGTAATATAAGAGAAATCCTGTGATGATGGTGGTGGTGGAGATAGTGAATATGGCAATGGCTGCTGGTGGTGCAATGAAGGCGCACTGCTGGGGACGATGGGATGGTGTTGGTGCTGCTGCTGCTGATTGCGGCAGTAGCCATGGTGATGATGATCATGGTGATGATGATGATAAAGCTGGTGATGATGATGGCAATGGTGAGAGTGAGGTCAGCAGCTACCATTTGTCAACTGTTTTCTTTCTGCCAGAATAACTTCTGAGCAGGTCTCTCAGTTTCTTGCATTGATATACAGAGAGAATGAGTTAATAAATGCAAAAGCTTCTTAAAAGGATTAAACCAATCATTGCATTGATAATCCCCTTATTAAACACTTAGCCCTACACTGGGCTATGATGTGCTTTAAGCAACTATTTTCTCATGACAGTCAGACTCCATCTTTAATATTTGCCTGCTGACAGCTTTCAAGGCCCCATTATTCCCATTTTCCTTTGCCCCACACCTGGGCAAGCTGATAAAAGCCCGGACACTTCCTCCCATGGGGAAATTCAAACCATGCAAAACCTGCTCGTGTGTGGAAACTCTCGCCCCAGCCTCACCCCTAACCATAGAAGACCATCTTGGGTGCCTGCCCAGTCCTCCCCCAGAAAGTCTCATGCTGCAATAAATGTCTTATACCCTTTTGGTGCATCTGTGACATCATCCGTGTCAACATCTGAACCAATTTGGGGTTGCAGAGGGCAACCACAAAGTAAACCCCATGAAACAGAGAATCTAATTCTTCCCATTTCATTGATGAAGAAACAGAAGATCATCACATAGTTAGCATATAGCAAAGACAGGATTCTGTCTACTCCAGGACCAGAGCTTCTGGTCAACCAGGCCATCTTTTCTCCAATTCTAGAGGTGATTTAAAAGAGGGAACAGGATACTCGTTGTGGGAGATCTTTGAAAAACAGAAAGCGTGTGTTCACTGATTCTCTCAATCATTCCACAAGTAATTAATTGTGCCCCTGCTACATACCAAGCTGTGGCTACCTTTTGAGGACAGATGTTTGCATATTTAGGGGCCCTTTAAGCCAACTAGAACCAAATGCTCTTCTGAATGAACTTACAGGACCCTGGGGCATGGTAGAGGTCAACCAGGCCACCACCTATGGAAGATGAAAAAATTTGTCCAAAAAGGGCAAATAGATCAAAAACAAAGGATGAGAGAAGGAACATAAAAAAATCACAAAGCATAAGGCTCCTGCTAGAGCAGGATACAAAACTTGGACCAGAGAAGAAATTCATTTTAATGAATCGTTATCTAAAATTGCTGATGAGAAAGTCACAATAATCCTCAGCACCGTGGCCTTGTTTGGGAGACTGCCTTGCTACTCTAATTAATGAAATGAAGAATTAATTCATAAATCAAATACTCATTAAAAATTCAGAGGGCGGCAATCAATATTTTTCTGCTCGTTCTACATTCATCTAATTTTCCGTAATAAATGGCATTAGGAGATGATTATTGGTAAATTAACAGAACATCCAATTAAACCACTTCTTGAGAGTGTTTGCCAATTTAGAGGGCTCATTTATGAAAAATGCAAGGCTTGGGTGGATCCTAAGGACGGTGAAGTAATTGTCTACTCACTGAGCACTGGAGAGCTTCCGTGTGAGTGGCATGGTGACAGATCAGTGAGAGCCATTGAAAGAATTAGTAAACATGTAAAAACATTGGCTTTTTCATTTTCATTTTATTTTATACAAAATGGGTCAAGTCTTATTTTTTCCTGGAGCCTGAGGCCAGTATTGACCTTGACCAAACTAAAGATACGATTTTCCAGGATTTTGGATCCTAAGGCTGTGAAGCAAGGACAGGAGGAGGAGGAGCAGTTGAAGGAGCATGAGCACAGTGGCCACAGTGGCACACTGACCACATCGCCCCTGCTGCCTGGCCCTGCAGAAGGTCCAGGATTTGTACCCACTTTTTTGTTTTCTACATCTGTCACATTTTAAATCTATCTATTGATTTCAGAAAGAAAGGGAGAAGGAGAGAGAGATAGAAATATCAATGATGAGAGAGAATTATTGATCGACTGCCTCCTACACACTCCCCACTGGGGATCAAGCCTGCAACCCAGGCACGTGCCCTGACAGGGAATTTAACCATGACCTCCTGGTTCATAAGTCGACGCTCAACCACTGAGCGATGCCTGCCAGGCGGGTTTGTACCCATTTCCTAAGCTTGACCTTCAAGACATCTATCAATTCTGAGAACTCAGATGTCTTCTAAGAAATTCCTTTATTCTGAAGATGGGCAGAGTTTATTGCTCTTTGGCAACCAAGACTTTTGACTGAGACATAAATAGCCTGAGGGAAGAGGCAAATTGTGCTTTAATCAAGTTCCCCATCAGGGTAGGCTCTCTGTGTAAGGAGAGAGGAGCTTGCTTTTGGAAATATGGGAGAAGGCAGCAGGAAACTATTGAGCTTTAGTACATGTGGGGAGTGTGGTTTGGAGAGCACCTGTCTGCAGATAAAATGGGAACAGACAGAATTATGACCAGAAAGAGAGGAGGGAGCGGGGAGGCGATCGCTTAAGCAGAGTACACGAAATGAAGTCATTATCCAACAAACAGAGGGCAGAAGTGCTGTTCAGGCTGGTGCACTCCTTGAGGCCCCTGCTCAAATGATGAGGATGGCGGCCAGGTATGCAGGTCTGGTCACCAACCAAGGCAGTGCTTCTTCCTGAGCCTGTCTGTCTGCTTCCTGACAGTGCTCCTGGGATATGCTTCTCTAGCAGGGCTCCCTCTGCAAATGTCCAAAGCAAACTGATGGCACGTAGTCGGTGCTCAATAAATATCTGTTGAAGAAATGACCAAACTGGGACCCCAGAATGGTACAGCCTCTAGCAAATGCGCTTAACCATTTCAGAACTTCTACCATCTACTGAAGACTGTTCACTCAGTATTTCTATTGTTATAGGGTTTTGTAACCAGCCTTTAGGATGGCCCTCAACGATTCTTTCGTGCCAGAATTCATGCCACACTGAATAGGGCTGAATAGGGCTGATGTGTGTAACCAATGGGATATTGCTGAAATGATGGAGTGTGGCCTCCAAGACTACATCATAAAAGAATTGCGGCTTCTAACTTGCTCTCTCTTGGATCACTTGCTCTGGAAGAAGCCAGCTGCCGTGTTGGAGAACACTCAAGCAGCCTTATGAGCGGTCCTCATGGAGAAACTGAGGTTTCTTGCCAGTAGGCAGCACGGACAGGCCAGCCATGCTGGATTCATAGCCTCCAGCCCCAAACCAACCTCCAGACAATCCCAGCACCTTGAGAGACCATGACCCAGGACCACTCAGTCACTCCTGAATTCCTTACCCAAAGACACTGTGGGAGCTAATCAATGTCATTTCCGTTTTAAAGGTTATTGCTGCTAAGTTTGAGGGTAATGTGTTCTGCAATGAGAGAGAGCTAATGCACCGAGATATGTTATAATCCACAAAAATTGCACAGAAAGGTAGAGATTTGGGGTGACTTCTTCAGTCTCCTCCACCCCCAAGTTTCAGTCCATGTGGCCAACCCTGTAGTCATCAGAAAATACACCACCCATGGATCTGCTTCCTCATGGCCCTCCACCCCACTTTCCCAAAGGCCATCTCCTCGTGCGCAGCCTCCAGGGTGAGTTGTTCGCTGTTCTCTACTCCATCCAATTCCACTGTCAGGGCCTTCACCCCTAAGAGAGAAGAAGGGGAGAAGCAATCTTCTCCAAAGTCTCAAGTCAACGTGGAGAACCAAAAAAATAAAACTCAGACCTTTTCATACAATAAGTATTGACTCTCTTTCTCCAACATATATCTCCTGTGTCGTTACACTCACCGCATGGCAAACGCTGATGATCCCCAAAGGCCTGGCTCCAAAGTAAACACGATTCCTTATGCCTCGCTCTTCTCTGATGAATGCTTTAGCTCAGTGTTTCTTAAGCACATGAGCCTCTAGGACACCCAGAGAAGGAGGGGAAAGATTCTGTGGACAAATGTTAGGGAATTGCTGTATTCTGTAGCCCCCTCTTGGAGATCCACAACATATGTTCATGTCCTACGAAGCAATCTTTCAGCCAGGAAGTTAACCCAGCGTTTCCTAAATTTGTCTGGACACAGAATAGTTATTCTGGCCTAATAGGAATTCCTGCTGAATTAGTGTTTAACAGAACCCTTTGGGAAACACTGTTTTATCCAAAATGTTGCCTTACTCTCTTTTCAATTCATATGTCCTGGCAAAGGCTAATAGTGAAGCATCAGACGGGGGTGTCACTGCCAGTAGGCAGAGCTCAGACGTGGAGTGAGAAGACCCAGAGTGCTTTGTTTTGCAGTTTTGTCTATTTGGTCATATTTTATTTTGAAAAAAAATTTGATAATCCCAAGAAACTGTAAAAACAGTACAGAGTTCCCATCTATACTTCACATGGCTTAATGGTAACATCTAATATTTTACCCCCCCCCCCCAAAAAAATGACATTGGCACACTATTAATTTAACTATTGTTCGATTCCACCAGTTTTTACATGTACTTTTTGTGGTGTATGGATTTATGAAATTTGATCACATGGATAGATTTGTGCAGCCGCCACCACAACCAGGATGCACAGCTGTTCCATCACCACAAAGAAACTCTTTCATGTTCTCTCTTTATAGTCACACCCTCTACCACTCCCAGCCCCTGGCCCCCATCACTATAATTTTGTCATTCAAGTTGTTGGCTATATCAACAGCTCATTTCTTTTTATTGCTGAATGGAAATTTGTTGTACAGACTTAACACCATTTGTTTAATCATTCACCTGTTGAAGGATAAGGATATTTGGCCGACTTCCAGTTTTTGGCTATTACAAATAAAGCTGCTGTGAACATTTGGGAATAGGTTTTTGTGTGAACATAAATGTTTTCATTTCCCTGGGATAAATACCCAGCAGTGTAATTGCTAGGTTGCATGGTAAGTATATACTCTACGTTACAAGAAACCACCACGCTGTTTTCCAGAATAGCCGTACCACTTTTTATTTTCACCAGGAATGTATGTGCGATCCACGTTCTCTGCATTCATGTCAGCACTTGGTATTGTCAGTATTTTTATCTTAGCCACTATAATAGGTGTGTTATGGTATCTCATCATGATTTTAATTTACATTTGACTAATGGCTAATATGTTGAACAAATATTCATGTGCCTATTTGTCATCTGTATCCCCATTGGGCGAAATGTTTGTTCAAGTCTTTGTCCACTTTTAATAGGACCATTTCCTACTGTTTCTGTAGATTGAGTGTAGAGATTTATGTGTGTATTCTGGGTACAAGTCCTTTCTCAGATACGTAACCTGAGAATATTTTTCCCATTCTTTAGCTTGTCTTTTCGTCCCTGAGCAGGGACTCTCACAGAGCGAAGGTTTTCATCTTGATGAAGTCCAATTTTTCAAATTATTTTTTTTTTATGGATTGTGCTTTTGGTGTCAAGATCACTTGCCCTTAGTCTAGTCACAAAGACTTTCTTCTCTGTTTTCTTCCAAAAGTTTTATAGTTTTACATTTAGATCTATGGTCCATTTTGAGTTAATTTTTTTACAAGGTGTCAGGTTTAGGTCTAGATTCGTTTGTGCTTTTTTGGTTTTTGGTTGTCGCCCAAGGGTGTCACTGACCACACGCACCTCAGGTGCACAGTGCCGACCGCCCACCCGCTCCAAACATCCTCAGCAGCTCTAGGGTGCTCTCTGCTCCTTCCAGCCAGTCTCCCACTTGAACGGATGTTTTGATTAACCTCCCACTACAGATCGTAGACCTAATGGGAGGGCTCCTACTCCCGTGCGCACCACCCAAGGGCATCACCCAACCCTCTTGGGTGGTTAGTAATTGGATGCACTGTCCCTAGTCACCCAGGACGGGCATCCCAGCTTCCTTGCTGTTGGAGCGCATTTAGCGTGTTCACCCCTGGAGCGCCCAGGTGGGAGGGAGACGCTGCCCAAGCTTCTGGGCCTCAGCTGGAGTAAGGGGGGCTTCTTTCTGGAATAACGCCCACATGAGGGGGCACAGTTTGGAACCCAACATGTTCAAAATGTTTTCTTTTCTGAAGGGAAGAACCTTGTGGCTTTTAATTATTCTCTCTGTGTTTACATTCCAATTTTTGGAAATGAGTGGTATATCTTGTTTTATGGAGAGAGAGAAAAAAGAGACTTAAAAATTATTTTTCTTAAAATGAGTTCTGGTTTAAAGGAAATAAGTCCATCTGTACCGGGCCCGTGAAGAGCGCCCTGACCGGGTGTGTTCTGGGTAAGATGGAAGCCTGCCTCGCTGTCCTCTGGCTGTGATGAAACGTGTCAGGAGGTACCAGGTGGGCCCTCCACAGGCTCCTGTGTCCCAACCCCCGCCCACCACTTTCCAGCTGCAGGACTATGGGTTGTGGCACTGCTCTGTGCCTCCGTTTTCTTTTTTGTAGAAAAAGAGTTTAATAACAACATTGCCTCATGTATGCTCATTTACATGAGCACGTAAACTGCTCCACACAATGCCTAGAACATAAAAAGTGCTCGGTAAAATGTGGGTCTTTTTCCTTTTCGCCCGCATTTTCCTGTAAATATTTTGTGAAACACAGATAAACAGAAAGGTGCCAGGAGAGGTCCCTGTGCCCCCAGGTCCTGACTGGGGGGCCCACGGAGGAAGGCCTCTGTGCAGGGTCCTTCCGCACCGACACTCCGGGGGAGACGGGGAGCAGGCAGGAAAAAGGGCTGCTGTGAAAGCGGGTGAAGCAAACGTGGTAGCCAGCCGCCAAGGGGGCCCGGGGATTTGTGCCTCTCAGTGCCCACGCCCATGTGTGGGGCCTCACACACTGAACAGGGCCGTGTGGGTCACATTAGGACCTTGCAAAGTGATGCGACCCCTGAGGCTGAGGCATAAAAGACACGTGGCTTTGCCTTGCCCACTCTTGGCTCACTCTCCGGAGGAGCCAGCTGCCATGTGCTGGGGAGTCTCCAGCCACTCTTCACAGACACCCGGAAGGTAGAGAACTGAGGCCCCCAGCCCACAGCCAGGCTTGTGAGTGAGCTGGCTTGGAATCGAATTATCCAACCCTAATCAAAGCTTCAAATGACTGCAGCCCCAGCCAACATTTTGACTATGACCTTGTCATAACCCATTCAGGCTGCTATAACAAATAGGCCATGAGCTTGTGGCTCATAAACAATAGGATTTATTTCCCACAGTTCTATAGTCTGGGAAGTCCAAGATAAAGGGGCTGGCAGATTCAGTTTCTGTAAGAGCCCAGTTCTGGTTCTTCGATGGCCATCTTGTCACTGTGTCCCCACATAGGGGGAGGGAGGGCGGGGGAGCTCTCTGGGGCCTCTTTTATAAGGCCATTAATCCCATTATTGAGGGCTCCACCTCATGAACTAATCACCTCTCAAAGGCCCCGCCTCCAAATTGAGGATTAGGACTTAGTATGTGAATTTTGGGGGGACACAAACATTTAATTTATAGCAAACCATTTAGGAGCCAGAATTACACATCTAAACTTCTTCTAAATGCCTGACCCACAAAAACTGTGAAAGATTATATATATATATATACTAATATATGTGTGTATATATATATATATATATACATATATATATATTAATTTTTTATTTCAGAGAGAAAGGGAGAGGGAGACAGACATAGAAACATCAATGATGAGAGAAAATCATTGATTGGCTGCCTCCTGCACTCCCCACACTGGGGATGGAGCCTACAACCCGGGCATGTGCCCTGATCAGAAATCAAACCGTGACCACCTGGTTCATATATCGATGCTCAACCACTGAGCCAAGCCAGTTGGGCAAAGATAGTCAATATTTATTGTCCTTTTTTTATTAAGTTTATTGGGATGACATTGGTTAATAAAATGGTATAGGTTTCAAGTGTACAATTCTGTAATACATCATCTGTGGTGAACACACAATATATATATATATATATAGAGAGAGAGAGAGAGAGATATAGATATAGATATAGATATAGATATAGATATAGATATAGATATAGATAGATATAGATATATGGTCTTTTTAAGCTGCTAACTTTGGAGGTAATTTGTTATACAGCAATAGATAACTAATACACCAAGGCTGAGTTACCAAAGGACCCTTTAATAAAGTTGTCAAAGGTGGGGCACCAGTGAGCCCAAAAATACAATGTACCCCCTATTTGTCACCATGTGCTAACCTCCTTATTATAGGAAGCAACAGCAGATTGCATGACATGCCAATATTGAATCTGAAGTTTAAGTATTACAGGGCTACTTGGGTATCTACATTGTATGCCCAGATCCCAGAACGTACAATAAGATGAGTTTGCAATCAAGCACCTCAAACCCAGTGTGGGGTCCTGAAATGGTGAGGGGCACAGGGAGGGGCGGAGGGAGGTGGCAGGAGCAGCCACTACATTGGTACTCTCCTCCCCGGTTGGCAAACATACCCAGAAGTTACCCCTCCGGCTTTCAGCCAGAGCACCTGGCCTTTAAGACCGCCCATTTCTCGGGAGTCCTGCCTATAAAAAAGGCACATGAAATCCTCCCCTTCTCCAAACATCGCTGGTCCTTCCTACCTCCTTCTGCTCCAGTTCCATGAACAAAGGTGCACGTTGGCAGCCAGGTGGAAAGCTAAGCCCTGTGAACACCCAGATAACCTCTAGTTCTGGTAAAGGTGGGTTGTGTGTGGAGAAAAAACACCCAGCAATTAAAGGCGTGTTTGATATCAGGAAATTAGGACAGAAGTATGCTTGGTAATGATTACTCTCTATAACCTAAAGCCATCCAGCTCTATGAATGTGGCCTCTAAAATACTTGGTTTTTGTTTTCAGTTTTTTAATCACAGTAACATTGCTTTATAACATTATATAAGCTCCAGATGGGCAACATTACACTCCGACATCTGTACTCACAACCAAAAGTCTAGTTCCCGTCCGTTGGCCACCTTTGCCTGCTTCACCCTCGCTCCACCCTCTGCCCCTCTGGTAACTACTGATCTGTTGTCTGCCTCTGTGAGTTTGTTTTGTTGTTGTTGTTTGTTCATTTGTTTTGCTTGTATTTTTTTTCAATGTTTGGTTTCCTTTAATGACCTGCAACTCCCTGAAGGATGAGTGCAGGCAGCTAGGCGATGACAAGAGATATTCACTAAAGATCTTGCCCTGATTGAAGGTTGCTTTTATTTTTATAGTCCACTTACAAGTGAAATCATACAGAATTTGTCTTTTTCTATCTGTTTCATTTCACTTAACATAATACCCTCAAGGTCCATCCATGCCTCACAGCCTGGCCGGTTTGGTTCAGCGGTTAAGCATTAACCTATGAACTGGGAGGTCACGGTTTGATTCCCGGTCAGCGCACATGCACAAATGGAAGAGTTTCACTTTGTTATGACTGAGTGTTATTCCATTGTGTGTGTGTGTGTGTGTGTGTGTGTGTGTGTGTATCACAACTTCTTTATCCAGTTGTGTGTTGATGAACACCTAGATTTTTTCATATCTTGGTTATTGTAAATAGCGCTGCAATGAACATAAGGGTACATATATCGTTTCTGAATTATATGGCCATTTTATTCTTATTGTTTGGAGGAACCTCCATACTGTTTTCCATAGTGGCTGCACCAATTTAATCCCCACCCACAGTGCACTAGTGTTCCCTTTAATCTGGATCCTCTCCAGCACTTGTTGTTTCTTGTCTTTTTGGTGGTAGCCATTCTAACAGATGTGAGGTGATACCTCATTGTGATTTTGATTTGCATTTCCTTAATAATCAGTGATGTTGGTTATCTTTTCCTGTGCCTGTTGGGTCATCTGTATGTCTTCTTTGGGAAAATGTCTATTCAGATCCTCCACCCACTTTTTGATTGGGTTGTTGGTTTTCTTGTTGAAATGCATGAGTTCTTTATATATTTTGGGTTTTGACCCCATGTTGGATGTATGATTTACAAATATCTTTTACCATTTCATAGGCTGCCTTTTTGTTTTGTTGATGGTTTCCTTTGCTGTGCAAAAGCTTTTCGTTTGATATAGTCCCATTTTTCATGTTTGCTTTTGTTCCCCTTGCTGTTGAAGTTGAATCCACAGAAACACCACTAAAACTGATGTCCAAAGCTTAGCACCTATACTTCTCCTATGTATTTTGTGGTTTCAGGTCTTTTATTCAAGTCATTAATCCATTTTGAGTTAATTCTTGTGCACAGTGTAAGATGGTGATCCAGTTTTATTCTTTTGCATGTGGCTGTCCAGTTTTCCCAATACCCTTTACTGAAGCCAAACATCTGTTGTTTTTTCACATACAAATTACCCATTTTATTCCAAACACTTGTTCTGAATGTTTACTCTTTGTGGGTGTGGGCAGAGACAGACGGAGCAGAACAGGAGGCAAGAGGACCCATTTCCAATCATGGCATAAGGGGTGGGATGTCCCCCCACCCCCCAAGCACTGGCAGGTCTTCATCAGCTGGGCAGGAGACGGGGATAAGCTCAACCACTGAGTAGGGCGCTGGGAGAGGCAAAGTCTCTACATCACCAGACATTGCATTTCATCCCACTGGGAAACATGCAGTGAAATAAGTAATACTCTCCCGATGCATTGGTGAGTATTGAGAGGATTTCAAGCATCAGATACCTGGTGCCTGGCATCCTGGAGGAAGCCGGGAAGCCTCGTGGGGAGGAGAGAACCCAGGACTGGGAGTGTATGACTTTGGGCAAGTTCTTTAGCTTCTCTTTGCTTTTATCTGTAAAATGGGAACAATGGTCCTAGTAAGTCCCTGTATATTGAGTATCAGCCATGCTCCAGGCAGTAGGCTATAGTTTACTCCCCAGAATACTCATATCTGATGAGAAAGTTAAGCAACTTGCTAGTCAATAGTCAAACTGGGATTTGGCCTCATGTCTCTCTGACACCAAAACGGATGCTGCTAATTACTGGGCACACTACTTCCTGCCTCACAGGGGTCAAGTTGAGCAATGCAAGAGGAACTAATGTGTCAGCCATAAAGTGATAAGCAGGTATCAGGGCTGGCTGTTATTTTTAACTGTTAATAACTAAGGGAATTATAGAGGCCAAGACTTCTAGCAAATGGCAGTCCAAAGCAGACTACTGCTGGATCCAGATGTTTGTAATATGCACACAAATGGGGGGAAAGTAAACCAAAATATTAACAGATGGTTGAAATCTAGAGAAATAAAGGGACGGATGTTAAACAAAAACGAGACGACTGGCACACCCATTCAATGCGGTCCTGCTTACCCATCTGCTGAGATCCCAGTCCCTTCGCTGGTCCCTAAGAGAGCAAGACTCACAAGTAAATGTTGACAAATTGTATGCACATAGGGACAAAACCTCGATCAATATTTACTCTGAACACCTCTCATCAAAGGACTGGAGGCTTAGTAAAACTAACAAGCTATTATCCTTCAATAGAGCGTCTAAATGGGACCCAAGTCAATGAATTTACTCGGCTCTCTTTATGGATTTAGGTCAAGGTTGGCCTCTGCAATGAATTTCAAGCACTGTCCCCGTGGCCAGGTGTGTCTAGGGAGGCAGCCAAGAGTGAAGACTGAGCTGGGGCAAAGACCAAAATGAAGCCGTGGTAAGGGGTTTACCACGAGTTTTCTGTTCTGGGAAAATGTATCCTGAGTTGGTGACAGGGGTGCTCCCAACGCGCAGCAGGACTTCCGTTTCAGAAGGCAGAGCCCAGACTCTTCTCCCAAACATGGTGGCCTGGAAGCTGGAAGGGGCGAGCCCTCCCTCGGAGGGAAAGGACAACAGCTGTGCGCTCCAGTTGAAAAGCTATGAGGTGACCATAAAAAACAGGCTCTTCTCTCCAGACCATGGAACTCCAGCTCCCCCTGCACGCCCACCCTGTGGCCTAGGAAAGCAGGCGGCCCCGGTTCACGTTCCCCGGGTTTGTCTGCGTTGTTACACCTGTACCCACAGCCACTCTCTGGTCCTGGGGAGCCAGCACTTAGCTGAAAGGAGAGGCCAGAGGAGACGTAGGAAACTGATAGTGAACTTTATGGTAATGATTATAAAGAGGTATCTGTTAACCATAGAACATGTAAGGGGTGAGGGGGGAAGAGCTGTGTCCAGAAGAAAATGAAAATCACTGTGATCCCACTTCCAAGAGACAAGCTGTGGGTACTGGCTGTGTTGCCGTCTTCCATCCATGTGCCTGCCTGTTTCTTACGTTGTGTTAACTGGGATCCTTCACAGACACTGTTAGAAACCTGTGGGAAAGCGGGGGAGACGCCAGATCCTGTTTCCACATCACTAAGCCGCTCCCTCCCCCATTTTCTGGCAAGGAGGAAGGATGAAGGGAGTTCCAGAATGATGGTTGGTACTGAAATTCTCTCCACCCTGACAAGTAGAGGTCTGCAGTGAGATTTAACTTGATTTAGAGAAATAAAGAAACGTGGCATTTCTCATACCCATGGTGTGGAGCACAATTCCTACCAGCTGCATGGATGGGTAGATTGACAGATGGCAGCTTGGATAGCAGGAGAGAGAGAGAGAGAGAAACAGAGGCATAGAAAGGGACAGAGACAGAGACCAGAGAGAGAGAGAGAGAGAGGGAGAGAGAGAGAGAGAGAGAGAGAGAGAGAGAGAGAGAGAGAGAGGGAGAGAGAGGGGAGGAGAGAGAGAGAGAGAGAGAGAGAGAGATGCATGAATGTGCATAGGAAATTCTAGGAGGCTGGAACAGGGGTTCCATCTTGGAGAGCAGATAAGGGTGGACATTTAAATTGTTATTGCATATAGCTCTGCACTGTTCTGATTATTTTATCATAAACAAGCAGTGATCTTATAATTCTTAGAACATTTGAAGCGATCTTCCCCACTTCAAATACTGTAAGTATGTTAGGCTCCATGGCAAAGGGGAATGAGGCTGCCGATGGGACTCAGCTTGCTCATCAGCTGGCCCTCGGGCAGGGAGATGATCCTGGAGTATTGGGGTGAGGAGGACACAAAACCACAGGGGTCCTCAGAGTGGAGGGAAGCAGAAGGTCAGAGGAAGATGAGCCCTAGAAGAGGGTCATGAAGATGCAATTCCGCTGCCCTTGACAGAGGAGGAAGGGGCCACCACCCAGGACATGGGAGTGGCCGCTGGAAACTGGAAAAGGAAACAGGTTTTCCCCTGGAGCCTGTGGAAGGGGCTGCAGCCCCGAGACACCTGGAGTTTAGCTCAGGGAGGCCCACGTCAGGCATCTGGCCTGATTCAGCCACCGTTTCCCTGTCTCCGCACACTGTGGACGGTTGGCTGGGCTACTGGCGACCCAGGCCTCCGAGCCCAAGAGCCTCTGACCCGCTGCCCACTCCAGCCCTGGCCTCCGAGGGAGGCACTTGCAGTGTTTGTCGTTGCTGTGGTTCAACAGAACAGCAGGAGCACCGAGCGGTGTGAATGGAGGAATGAATTCTTAATGCTTGGAAAGAAATGTCTGACTCTATTTGCATTCTGTCGTTGGCCGTGCCAAGGCACTGATTTTATTTCACAGCAGACCAAGGCACCAGGCACACGTGGCCACATTGGATTTGGTCAGTTAGCAAGGGTGAGAAGAACCATAAATTGGGGGAAGTTTATTGTGGGGCCCCTCGGCAATAGTAGGCGCTTTCAGACTCTTCTCCCCGCCTTCGGGCGCACCACTTCTGGATTTCTGTGCGCAAGGCCAAAGGTGGCCTGTCGAAACAGACCTGCGTAATTGGCTCCGCAGTGTTGAACAGAAAAAACTCGCTGGATGTGTGCCACCGCCAATGTTTTTCTCAAAAATAAGACTAAGAAACATTCGCGTTCTTCAGGTGTGTTTCGGAGGGCCCCTTGTTTTTGGTCGTGGGGCCCCTAAAGTTTAAATACCCCCTTTTAAAAATGTGAGATGTCCCAAAATAAAAAAACACACACACACTCCTGTGAGCCTGCACACACAGGCTCACACACTAGGGAAACCACACTTAGATGCACACACATCACACACTGATGCTGCTCGGGAACCCACACTTAGATGCACACAGGTGGGCCTGTTCCTCTCGGCTTTTCCCTCTGAGTGAAGACTTCTAGTTCAGAACCTCCCAGCTCTGGGGAACTGAGTGAAGACTTCTAGTTCAGAACCTCCCAGCTCTGGGGAAATACTCATTAGATCTGTTTGTCTAGAAATGCTGGGGACCCCTGTGTATCCCGAAGCCCCCCGAAAGATGTGACTGCAGGATTCCGGAGCCCTTCTTGCCAACTGCTGTGACTGCAGGATTCCGGAGCCCTTCTTGCCAACTGCAGCTCACAGAGGGTGTGGGTGTGTGTGTGTGTGGGTGTGTGTGTGTGTCCTTCCTCAACTTCCTGCTTGCTAGCTATGTCACCACGGGCAAATTACTTAACCCCTCTGTACTTCGGTTTCCTCATTTGTAGGTAATAACAGCACTTCGCTTGGAGGGTTGTTGTGAGGATAAAGTCAGGTGTGCATGTGCCTGGTTTACCAGGACGCCAGGCACACAGCAAATGCTCCATAAAAGCTGTGGCTGCTATTATTCCTAGTCCCCCACTCATCTAACCTCTCACCTGTTCATGTGACCAGTGGAAGTGAGGTATCCCTTTCCCCACTGAGTGCTGGGGGTGGTGTCCTTACGATATTTCGAGGAAAGGACTTTTCTGAGGCTGGTGCAGGAGGATGAGCAATTTTCATTTGAGCGGAATTACCTCCCCCAAGTGGCTGGGTGTCCAAAGTCCCATTTCCCTTAGTCCAGTCCTGGAAGAAGTGGAGTTGGGGTTTCATAGAGCTGGAAGCAAAGTCAGTGCCCAAGTTTCCACATGGCAGCCGGGGCCAGGTCAGCATCAGGCTAGTTGCCGTCTGTTAGTCCTTTGTGTGCGGATGAAGGGCAGCCAAGGAGCGCGCCGCCTGCAGCAAGAGACCCACGGGCAGCCAAGAGCACCAAGAGGGCCAAGAGCCCAGAGAGCGAACCCTCTGTTCAGGGCTTAAATATCTCAAATCTTGGGCCACTTGCAGTGGCCACGCCTACTCTGGCCAATGCCCTGTTCCCAGGTGTGACTGACAACAAGCACCTTCGCAAGCCCCCCAACTATACTGGACATGCATCTCTCTTTGCTGCACCCCTGGGGAGTGTAAAGTTTTAGCTTCCTGGTGAAGCTGCCCACATGACATGCCTATAATATTTGACCTTCCTTTTGCTCCTTCCCTGTTATTAATAACTAGGTTAATTAAAACAGTATAACTTAGACACACACACACACACACACACACACACACACACACACACACACACAGGTGGTGCTTGGGGAGACGGTGCTTAGAACCCGGCCTGGCCTTCCGTTTGGACGGCTCTTTCCCAGGTTGTGAAAGCACCTGGTATCATTTTCTCACTTTGCCTCATAAAGTCTGAGGGGAAGGAAGGCGGGATTTATTGGTTCCATTTTTTAAAAGGGAGGAAATAAAGGTGCACAAAGGACACAAGGTGTGCCTGTAAAAACTCACTGCCGTGTGTTTACTCACACACACACACACACGCACACGCACCCACAAGCACACACACGCACACCCACATGCGCACACACATGCACACGCACACACGCACACGCACCCACAAGCACACACACCCACAAGCACACACGCGCATGCACACACACACGCACCCACAAGCACACACACACATGCGCGCACACGCACGCACACATGCAGGAAAACACCGGCAACTGAGGAGGGTACAGGAAGATGGTGCTCTGTGACATGGTCCTGTGTGGCCATTAAAACCTCACACCCAGCATTCTTCCTGGACGTGGGGACGCCTCGGCTATGACATTAATGTGCACAGGAAGACACATTACACAGCCGGGCGGTGGGGGGACAACAGGCCAAAGTATCAACCTTGTTCCCAATGGGAGGTTGTACTTGCCTAGTTTCCTTTCCAATATTCGCTTCTGTATGGTCCAAGATGTCCATAGTGGGACTGTATTGTTGTTATAATTAAATAAGAAAAATAAGCTATTGAGTTACAATTACTCCCCTGAGGGCTTGCAGCCACCTGGGGACAGAGCCCTGCCCTGGGTCTGTCAGCCACGGAAGAGAAAGTGACTATTTCCACCACCTCAGGGCCGACCTTTGGCACCAACACTCCCCAAGGAAATGAATCAACTGTCAGACACCAATAATTGCACTTCCAAGACCTCCTGCCAAACTAGACTTGACACTGACCCTCACTCTCTCAGTGTTATCGTCCGAGAGAGAGAAGGCATCTGGCCCCTTTCACAGGGAAAGTCAAAATCACAGTCCGAGTTTATTGAGCATCTACTATGGGGCCCATGTTCTCCACCTGCATAGCAGGCTGGGTGGTGAGGGAGCACACAGAAGCCAGCACCCATGAGCCCCAGTGGGCTCCCCTGAGTGAGTACTGGGGAGAATGTCCCCTCAGAGGCCTGCTCTGTGAGGGCTTAGCCCTGGAAGGAAAATCAAGGGATGATTTCACAATCAGCTTCTCCGAGACTGAAGACTGGAGCCCTCAGGGAGACTGCTGTGGCCTTCCCTTCCTCCCAGAGCCGTTGTGAGGGTGCCTGAGACCCAGAGGGTAAAGTGGGGTCACAGCTCCTGGCTCTCAGATGAGCGCCGTCTCTATTGACCAATGCAGAAATGAGCCGGCACTATCTCATTCATTCCTTCAGCAAACCATGACTGATCACCTGCTGAGGGAGGACCAGGCACCGTTCTGGTGAGCAGCACCAACAAGGCCCTGCCCTCATGGGATTCACTTTCCAACGGAGCGGGACAGGTGACAAATGAACCAATGATCAGGAGTGTCATTTCAGATTGTTGTAAGTGCTCTAAAGAAAATAAAACAGCATCACACTTGTAATTTGCAGAATGATGGCTCTCAAAGATGCCCAAGTCCTAAACCCGGAGCCTGTGACTATGTAATATTAATCACACGCCGAAAGGGAATTAAAGGTGTAGGTGGAATTAAGGTTGCTAAGCTGCTGGCTTTAAGACAAGGAGAGTGACTTGGAGCGGCCAGGGGGCCCACTGTACTCACAGCGTCCTCAAGAGCTGTGAAGAGAGAGGTAGAGGATGTGACCTTGGAAGAAGGTCATGGAGATGCCACACAGCTGGCCTTGAAGATGGAAGGGGGGCCTTGAGCCAAGGAGTGGGGGAGGCCTCGGGAAGTGGAAAAGGGCCGGGAAACATTCTCCCCGGAGCCTCCAGAATGAATGCAGTCCCGCCAACACCTGGAATTTAGCCCCGTGAGACCTGTGTCAGACCTCCGACCTACAGAACTGTGCACTATACACTTGTGCCCTTTAAAGCCACTATTTGTTACAGCACAAACAGGAAACTAGCAGAGCCCCAAAGCTGCCTCCTGCGAGAGGTTTCCCTGACCATCTGCTGAATGAAGAAAGTTCCCCTGCTACTTGCAGTCACGGGTTCCTTCACAGAACTTACCAGAATTTTAACTGATTGATTCAGTTGCTTATTTACATTAAGCAGCAGGGGTGGAGGGCCTCCCTAAGGAGGCGACAGTGGAAGTCAGATCTGATTACTGAGAAGCACCAGGCCTGAGCTGAACTGTCCAGGCTGGGGAGAGGGGAGGAGAGAAAACAAAAGGGAAGGGGAGAAGAGGGAAGGGGAGAGAAGGAGAGGAGAGGAGAGGAGAGGAGAGGAGAGGAGAGGAGAGGAGAGGAGAGGAGAGGAGTGGAGTGGAGAGGAGAGGAGAGGAGATGGAATGAGAGGGGAGGAGAGGAAGCAGTGGGAGCATACATAAAACCAGGCCCAAGACCAGTCAGGAAGCAGTAAAGCACGGCCTGTCCTGGACATGCCCCGAGGGGACCCACCTCCCCTCCCCAGGAACCAGCTGGGCAGCCAGAAGACAGGCCTGCCAGCAGCTCCTAGCTACGTGTCCTTATTTTCTGAGCAGCTACTTGACCTCCTGTCCCTGGATATTCATCTCAGGCATCTCAGGCCGCACATCCTCTCTGGAAGCAGTCAGGGTAGAAGCATCCCAGCCCCAAACAAGTGAGGAAAGCCCACAGGAGCCAGGGTAAGGGGGCCTCCTGGGAGAGCACTTGTCCCAAGGGGGAAGGGCTCCAGGAATAACCATCATGAGAAGTGACCAGTGGGGGGAGGAAGGGCTGCTGACTCTGGAGTGGGGAACACTGAGCCCCTCTAAATGCACCTGGAGTCCTAGGGAGAGAGGCATTAAACCCGAACTCACCGCTGCCCTGGAATTCTAGCCCCTACTGGCCTCCCTGTTCTTCCTCCCTCCAGTAACCTCTAATTCCAGGTGCCCCGGTGCCCCAGCAACCACACCACTTTCCCTCTCTCTGATCCTCCCTCCTGATCAGGAGGGCCCCTTTTCATCATCCAGGCTCACTCTCACTCTGGGCTGTCCCTTCCACCCACCCTCCTGTGCTGCCCCACCCCACGCACAGGCTGGATGGGCCTCCGCCCCAGGCTCACCGCCCCCTTCCCCCAGCAGCCCCGCCCTGCCCCAGGGCCTCAGCAGGTGACAGCAGCTTGGCTAACTCACTCCTCCACCGCCCCCCCTTCCTCCCCAGGCCTGGAAGGTGGTCTGCATCGGACTTGTTTTGGGGGGGGGGGGCAGGGTTTTGTTGTGTTGTGTTTTGTGTTTTCAGGCAGAGCCTGTGGTATATCATTCCCAAGCTGCTCACATCCCCAGCCGAACCTCCTCTGCCAAGGCCAGGGCTCTGTGGGGAGGAGGCACTCACCTGGGCCCCAGCCAGGGGGCTCCCCGGCCAGGCGAGACCAGAGACTCATTTCCTGCCAGGGAGCCCTGAGGTTAACTTCCTCCTTCCGGGTGAGGTGTTTAAGAGGGCAGGGAGGGTTTATGGCAGGCCTCTCAGAAGGAGGGCAGCGCCTGGGCAGGCCCAGGAGGAGCTGGCCACGGAAGGTGATCCATGAGCCGCTTCATCCTCCCTCCGGGCCTGCTGCATCCACAGGGCCCGCCGCGAGGCCCCAGCCCCTCCGAAACCGGAAGCCAGACTCTCTGACGGGGTGGTGGTCGCTGGCTCAGGGACCCAAGACCCCAGCTGGACCCTCTTGCCTTCTTTCTCCACCGAAGCGGGGAAGCGGGAGCTCGAGCCCTCAGGTACGTTCCTATCGGAAGGCAAAGGGCGACCTCTGGGTCACATTACTGAGGGGAAGGCAAACCAAGGTGGAAGGTGGGCGGGTAGCAGATAAGGAGAGAAAGACGAAAGGAGAAGAGGGAGCCACAGCGTGGAAGAGATTTCTGAGATCAGACTGAGGAAGGTGATTTTATCGGAGGAGCCAATTCTGATCGGTTAGTGGAGGGCGGCGACGGGGATGTGAGGCGTTGAGGCTGGGTTCAGGCTCGGTGCAAAGTGTGCCGTGCCGTGATTAATTAGCGGCGCCTGCCTAGCTAAGGGCCCAAGAATGAGGTGGGGCTTGCAAGCCAGGGATCTGATAACCCACATGGCAGGCTCTTTTCCTTAACCACAGTAACCACAAAGGCCTTTGGATATTTCTTCATTCGTTCACTCATCTAGTCACTAAAAAAAACACACTTGACCTTCAACTATGAGCCACACAAATATTTGAAGAATGAATGAAGTAAGAAGGAATGTTGTTCTTTGGGTCCAACTCTCATTTTTCTCAAAAAATCATGGTCTGAAAAGTTACAACAAAGGTTCATGGTCTTGAGGAGTTTTCTAGCCATGTGATATCAGACTAACCCCTTCCTTTGATTAAGACTCAATTTTCTCATCTGTAAAATGGGAGTGATCATCAGGATATCCCCTCTTAATCCCTGTAGTTCTCACTGGCATCTAGGATAATAATCACTGAAAGCCTATACTAGCCAGGCTCTGTGTAAGTGCTCTCTGTATAATAACACCTTTAATCTTCATGTCACTTCTCTGAGGAAGGCACCATTACTACTCCCATTTTGCAGGTGGGAAAGCAAGGCCTTGGGAGATTAAACAGTTTTCCCGGGGCCATGCTCCACCGCAGTGTGCTCTGTGACGCAGCTGATGCTACCTCCGTGGCTGGAAGAGGGCTGGTGCAGGCGCCTCTTCCCAGACGAGCCCTTCAATGACCAGTTCAGCCTACATATCAGACAAGCAAGGATTCGATTATTAAAAAGACAGGAGAGCAAAGCAGACGTGGTCCTAGCCTGGAAGTGAAACAACTTGTACAGGTGGTCATTTCAAACCAGTTTTGACAGGAGCCATAGAGGAGACAGCCCGGGAATCAGAACAGACTTCTCTGGGATTACATTTGCAGGGGAATGCTAGCAGGGGTAGGAGAGCAGGATGGGTAAGCACTTGGCGCATGGCAGAATCCAGGAGGAGGGGGAGAGGGAGGAGAGGGAGGAGAACTCTGCAGAGGAGGCTGGAGCTGGTGGTGGGAGGTGAGGTAGCAGCGAGGTGGCCACTCCCAGGCCAAGCACGGCTATGGGGAGGAGTTGGGCTTTGCCCATTGTTGGCTCCAGCTTGTCCATCTGTCTGTCTGCTCTAGTGCATCTGCCAGCCCCCATACAGGCTGTCCACTGCCCACCTCAAGCCAGGCCAGGCCAGCCAGTATTAGACGGGCTGGTCTCATCTGAGGAGGAGCAGCTGCCATTGGGGTCTGTCCTATGGTGGTCCTTTACACGCCTTCTCTGAGCCCAACTCCGTGTGTACACACAGGCCCAGCAACTCTGATCCAATAGAAAGTTGAGAGTCTACAGGGCCAAGGGGTCCTTCCTGGAGTGGGGGACGCTTGAGGCCACAGTTTGCCAACATGTTGGGCTGGGCAGCTCCTCCTCAGATGAGACCAACCCCTGTCTAATATTGGCAGGTCCAGCACAGCTGCTGGTGGGCAGCGGCCAGCGTGGGTGAGGGCTGGAGTCCCACAGGGCAGGCCCCTGTGAGCAAGAGGTAAAACGTCCTCATCAGACAGGCCTGGGCCACCTGACCACCCTGGAACCAGAAATGGGGCCAGCCCTACCCACCTGCTGATGGTGTGAGGGCAAGCATTAGAAGAAGGGAGCATGGATGCTGGACAGGGACCAAAGTAACAGATGGTCACCACCCCTAGCTCCAACCACCCCTACTTCATTTAACTAGTTACTACGGTAACGAACAGCAGCGCTGCCTACCGGCATCTACTTGGATGAGTCACTTTCTATTTGGGCAAGTCACTTAACCTCTCTAAGCCCAATTTCCTCCTGGGCAAAGGGCAGTTAATAAAATAATCTGCCTCACAAGATTGTTGGGAAGATTAAATGAAAGGACACCGGGCTCAAAATGGACAGGCTAACAACAATAATACTTAGTAGGATCATTCTTATGATTATTAGTAAGATTCTGTCTCCTCCCGAGATCTTTGGATCCCATAGCAGCTCCCCAGGGAAGACTTCTCTCCCAGTGTCTCCCCAGACCTGGCCTTGGTGAATCCAAGCAGCCACGGCCCAGCTGCCTCTGCGGGAAGGAATAAACCTACCCACCGGGTCTGAAGTGCATTTCCTCACGTCGACCTGCTGGAGTGATTCAGACGGGCCACCAGCGGGCCTGCTGGGTCAGGGGTGAACCGGAGGCTCCGGGCAGCCCTGCCCTGGTCCAATCAGTCCTCTCTGGTGACTCACAGCCAGGCTCTCAGCAAAGAGGCACAAACTGAAGACGCCCAGCAGCCTCAGGTCTCCCCATCCCCCCAACACTAGGGGGAAGGGGCTGCATGATGGACCAGACACCCTCCCCCTTCCTCCCGCTGCTCTGTCAGAGCCTGGAGAAGCCCATTCCTCTCTGGGCGCACTTTTCTCTCATCCTGGAGGGATTTCTGCCTTCTTAGGAGAGAAGGACAGGGAGGGCAGAGGGCACATCCCCAAGGGGCAGAGCAAGGAGCCTGCTTGCTGAGCGATCAGGAGCGCTTCCTCAGAACAGTATTCTTTGGGCGAATTCTCTCATTTAACCTTCACTGCATTGAAGATTGTGGTGGCTGTGGTCAGACGAGGAAACTGAGGCTGAGAGAGGATTGTGTCCACAGACGGGCCTCCAAAGCCCCCACTCATAACTGCCATGTTATACAGACACAGTTCCCAAGCCAGAGGCAGCTCTGCAAACCCAAAGGTGCAAATATGGCTCGAGCTGTCCCTCCCTGGGGGCCCCCTGGGGGCAGGCACTGAGCAAAGCACCCTCAGGTGATCATCTGGTCAGTGAACTGGGAGGACAGTCCCCCTGAAAACCCACGTGAGGACAGAGCAGGAAGCTGAGCCCTGCAGAGCAGGGGGGCTGGTGGAGCCTCCCCCTGAGTGAGGAGGGGCAGAAGATTGGGGACTTTCTAATCCAGGGATGGGGGACATCGCATGAGGGCCGCCTAAGGCTCGGGAAATCATTTGGTCTGGCCCTGCCAGGCATTGGGGGTGAGTTCATTAAATGTCTGACCAAGTATAGCAGGCTAATTGTTAGGCTGATAATTCTGTATGGCCCTTGAATGATGTTATAAATACCCTGATGGCCCTTGGCAGAGAAAGGTTCCCCACCATTGCTCTAATCCCTCCAGCGCGGCAGCCCAGCTGACCAAACCCAGGCGGCTGACGCCCAGCAAAGGGAGCAGCAGGGCTCACGCCCACCTCGGGCTAAGAGGGGCCACACCTGGAATTGGGGTCCACAAACTACGACCCACAACCAGTTCCTGCCCACCACCTGTTTTGGTAAATAACGTTTGATTAGAACAGGCCGCGTGCATTCGTGTCCACGCTGCTTTCCTGCAGCAATGGCCGAGCTGAGTATTCGTGACTGAGAACAGACTGCCCACCGAGCCCCAGAGCTCTCCCCTCTGCGCCTTCCCAGGACGCTCTGGGGCCCTGGCCTGGAGAAGTAGAACGAGTAGCTGGGAATGTGGCTCCCAGGTCCGTCTCTGCCTGGGCTTGTCTCTGAGATCCTTTCCTCCTCTGACTCCTCCCAGCCCTGAGGCCTGACCTCTCTGTGCCTCAGTTTCCCCAGACTCCTCACTGAGCCGCTGCAGGATTAACTTAGTGAAGATAAGGCAGGCCTCGCCGCAGTGCCGGTTGTCTCGGTCTGGGGAGCATTTCAGGAATTCTAATAAACGAGGCCTGCGGCCTGAGGCCTCGAGTCTGACATGCTTGCTGGGAACACGGGAGTTCACACGAAGGACCCTCAGAGGAGGATGCGCCTCTGGTTACTTGATTACTGCACACAGGCCTGGGCCCGAAGGCGGGAAACTCGGGGCGAGAGAAAACTGGGTCTGGGCAGTCACACACATCCCTGGTTCTGGGCCCTGACACGCGTGCGCGCGCGTGTGTGTGTGTGTGTGTGTGAGACACACATGGGGCTGTCACTGTTGGTCTCTCAGTGTCTCTCCTTCTTCTTTGCTCTGTTCCCGTCTGTCTACCTCAGTCTCAGTCTTTCCTCCCGGGTCCCTCTCCCTCAGACCCTGCCGCTCCCTCTGCGGTTCCCACCCCCACTCCCACGCATGCGGGACGCCCTCGCCATGACTCCCTGCCCACACACCGAGGAACAGCAGGAAGCCGGGGGAAGCACCAAGTGCCCCTGCCGTTGGTGACATTTAATCCCCAGCATTTCCAGGGACGAGGAGGAAAATGCCCGAGCTGGCCTATCCCGAGGAGGCGCATGCGATTCCAAGGGCTGAGCGGGTCCTCTGGACGGAGCTCAGCTTCGGAGAAAATGGGGGTCTGGGGGGAGGAAGCAGCCACTTAGATGGAGGGAGCAGCTCCCAGTTTATCTGTCTGTTTTTCTTCATTCTTTTCCTTTTTAAGCAGAAAGCCACTCTCCTCCCTCTAACAACAGCTGCTGCACATCCACTGTGGGCCTTTCCCGTCCTGCTTGGTTCTGGGAGGCCATGGCGGAGCTGGAAGGCCCCTTTGTACAGAGGCCTCCGGAAACAGTGGCAGGTTCTGGCTCCCACAGGGCCATTCAGAACTGTCACCACGGCCAGGCAGAGAGTTACCAGAGAGCTACTGTGGTGGCATTTTGGTTGCACAGAAACAACAAACATCCGTTGGGAGCCTGCCATGGAGGTGCACCAGCAGGAAGCAGCAGGTGGCAGGGGCTGCCAGCAGGGAGGAGCCGGGCAGAGGCCAGCCGGAGGCCAGCCGGCCAGCACACCCCATCCCGACAGGTGGCCTCCCTGCCCCACACCCCTTTCCCACCAGGTGCCTAGCAGCACCCACATTTCACAAAGCCCACCCTCTTCCCCAAGGTCACAGGCCCGAAACCACATTCGCATCTGCTGGCGCGACTGGTCTGCAGCAGGAGGTGGTGTGTGTAAAGGCTGAGAAAGGGACTCCAGCAGCCCCACTTACTGATGCCTAGCTTCGCATTATCAGGAGAAAACAGCCTCCCTCCCCAGTTCCCATAAACCCATCCAAGGAACAACTCTGATGGGCCTTGCTTGGCTCACATGCTCCTTCCTGATCCAATCACAGGAAAACTCGATGCTTTGGTTGGCCCAGCCCCTTCGGACAGGGTCAGGGCACCGTGATGAATGTCCCCCCATCCAGGAGCACAGGTAAGCGTTTAACCTAGGTTTGAAGTCTCCCTAAGGAAGGTTTCCCAGAGGAAGCGACTTCTACGCTGAGACCCGCAGGACGAGTAGGAGTGTCCCAGGCAAAGAGGCCGAAGAACAGTGTTCAGACCGAGGGCCTAGCAATACAGAGGCCCAGGCTGCTCCAGAGAGCGTCTGGCTCACAGCCGTATCCCCCGCACCTACGGCACAGCCTGCCGTCCCACCCGTGCTCAGAGAATGCTTCGGAAATGAAATCCGAAATTGGCTGTGTGGCCTTGGACAAGTCACTTGCCCTCCCTGAACTTCAGCTTCCTTCTCTAGCTGGTAGCTTAATCATCCTAACCTCCTAAGACAGTGGTTCTCAACCTTCTGGCCCTTTAAATACAGTTCCTCATGTTATGACCCAACCATAAAATTATTTTCATTTCTACTTCATAACTGTAATGTTGCTACTGTTATGAATCGTAATGTAAATATCTGATATGCAGGATGGTCTTAGGTGACCCCTGTGAAAGGGTCGTTCGACTGCCAAAGGGGTCGCGACCCACAGGTTGAGAACCGCTGTAAGACGATGCAAGAATCTAATTCAGTCAGTCCCCAAATGCTCAAGCACTTCCTCCGTGCTCGACTTGTGCAGACACAAGGCCTGCCTGCCATGGGACAAAAAAGGGCTTATACACTTGGCCAGACCTGCAGCCAGAAATCAGAAGGGGCCCAGGGGGAGGGGCAGGATAAAGAGAGGTTCAAGGACAGTGAGGCCGACAATGGGCTCTCCAGTCAGGGAGAAGTGGGGCAGTTCTCGACTCCCCACTCCCCACCCCCACCCCATCCCCTACTTTCCACCCTCCCACCCCATCTACCTGTGATCACACACCACCCCCGGCCCACCGAGCAACCACACAGGGAGGGCAGAACATTTCTCCCTGTCCCCTGGCCCCAGAACGTCCTAACCTGAATAACAGGTTGTGACATCTCATCAGGAACGAGGAAGAAAGGAACTGTTTGGGGTTTGGGTGGCTGCAGAGGGAATTCTTGTCCACCCAGCCTGCGATCCTGTCCCTGGTACCGGGCTCCCTCCCACCCCAGCAGGCCGGACCTGGGCTTCAACTCCAGAGCAGCCACGGCTGGCAGGGCAAGCCATTGGGGCGGACTCAGGAGAGCAGAGAGCCCTGCAGTGCTGAGAGGGTAGTGGGGGCTCATCCAGGAGGGACAGCAGGCCGTCCCTGTCCCTCCCCTGACCATGGCTAAAGCCAGAGTCCCTGCTTGGCCTGGGCATGACAGCGAGAGGCTAGCTCCCTGCTCAGATATGTGCCTACCTCCTCTCTCTCTCTCTCTCTCTCTCTCTCTCTCTCTCTCTCTCTCTCTTTCCCGTTCTGTACATGGGTGATAGTTTTTCTTTATCTCTGTTCTCCTCCTTGTCCCGGTCTCTCTTCTGTCTTGTTCTTTCTCTCTTTCTGTCTCTGTCTCTCCCTCTCCCTCTCCACTTGTCTCTCCAGTCTGTCTCTGTGCATGCTCCCTGTGGAATATCCATGTCTGTCCATTCATCTGCCTATCCCTCTCCCTTCTGTCTGACCCTGCCCTTGTCCTTCCCTCCTGTCCGCCCCAGTTATCCTAACTCCTCCATGCACAGGGGACCCCACAGAATGTCTTTTGAGCCTCATATCCAGGTGCCGAAGCTCCTGGACTATATAGGTCACCCCTAAGAACATTCAAGAGATAATACAGTTTTATATCAGGGTTTGGGGTGGGGGAGGGAGTTGGTCACTTGAATTTCAGAAAGTTAACTTGTACAAAATCTCTGTGGGTAGGGCCAGGTGACCACTCCGCTTTCTCATCTAGAAGGCCCTGGAGGGTCGAGCCAGGACGGTGGAGTTTGTATAATCTCAAGAGGAGACGTGGATTTGCCTTTGTCGTTGCTGTTGTTTAAATATCAACAACAGACCCAGACCACCTGCCTCAGTGCCAGGTCCCTGGCTCATATCTGGATCCTTGGCGGTTGGGCTTCAGACACGATTTCTGTTGAGATAGATTCTTAGGGAGAAGAAGATTCTGGGGGGGTTGGGAGACGGGCAGAGCGGTGGGAGCCAGTCGCTGCTGTCAGAGGCCCTCAGAGGCCCTGGGCTGGCTGTGGGGAGGCCCAGACCTGGGACAGTGGTCGCCAGCCCACCATCTCCAGAGTCCTGCTGGAGGTCAAAGCTGCCGAATCGCTGGTAACTGCCCAGGCTCTGGGGGTCAGCATGGGGCAAGGTGGGCCCAAGGATGGCCCTCCGCTTGCCCAAGACTCAAAAGGGGAGGGAACTTCTATTTCAACTCTCCTCTCAGACAAATATCACTGGCGAAGGGACCCTGTGGGGATGGGGTGGTCAGACACCTGCATTCAGATTCCGACTCTGACCCTTGCAAGCTGACGCTGCCGCAACCCTGAGCTTAGCCATGGTGAGTCCTA